>NC_139344.1:417752722-417865222 GCF_055883805.1 Amblyomma maculatum
AATAGGCTCATTTAAAAAAAATATGCCAGCCTGTAGTTTTTGCGAAATAAAGAATATAACGGACAGCCGAATGTTTACGGTTTAATCGACAGTACTACATCACAAGCGTTCTTTTGTCTTTTTTTTTTTGTCATCGATGTGACATACCTGAAACCATCGAACGCTGTTTTATTTAATGCAAAGAGGCGATTTATTTTGGACGTTCCGCAAAGGAACACTTCGTTTTGAATTCTTACGTTGTGCGTTCCCTAATGGCCACCCAACATGGACATGAACTATTTGAATGAGTTTTCCTACTTGGACTGCACACCCTGTGGAAAACGCGCTTGTTGGAGCGGAATGCCGAGCCTGTAGTTTCTCCTGGCACTCATTTAAGCCATATGGTGCATCCACTCGTACACATTTATGACGATAGTGATTATAAACCGAACTGGCCCCCATTATTGATGTGTTGTTTTTCTTTGCCACCGCTTTAGTGTAGTTGTGTTAAAACGTTTTTTATTTGTGTGGTGTTGTATACTTCAATTGAGTTTGTTCGGCTGCAGACTATTACTTCGTAAATAATGCATATAGGGCTTTGCTGATTTTAAACGCATCTAATAAATATCATTCCGAAAAAAATGTGCTTGGGATGTAGTGGTTATCACATCCGCCGAACAAGCGGAAGGTCCCTGGTTCGATCCCTGGCAGGCACAGCTGGCTCTCTTTTTATTGCGAAATAAATACAACGTCAGGTCTAACCGCTTGTCGCTGCGTGCCGTGTCCGTGGTCTCCGAGCCGGCGGTGCGCCTAGAAGAAGAAGAATATGAAGAAGAAAATGAAGAAGAAAAGGGAAAAGAAAACTGAAAAGGAAAACGAAAAAAAAAGGGAAAGAAAAAGGAAAAGGAAAAGGAAAAGAAAAAGAGAAAGAAGAAAAGGAAGAAAAAGAAGAAGAAGAAGAAGAAGAAAACAAAAACAAAAACAAAAAGAGAAAGAAGAAGAAGGGGAAGAAAAAGAAGAAGCAAAAGAAAAAGGAAAAGGAAAAGAAGAAACAAGAAAAGAGAAAGAGGAAAGAGAAGAAAAAGAAGAAAAAGTAAAAGGAAAAGAAAGAGAAAAAGAGAAAGAAGAAGAACAACAACAACGCCCGGTCACCCGACGCTAATGTTTTCGCTCCATATTCGGTCCAGCACCGTTGAACCTTTTTTAATTTTTTTTTTTGCAGTTCAAGCGAAGCACCTATACAAGTTTACGAACCAAGCGAAGCGCCTTTTAGAGATGCACGTAATGACATATTAAATGACTTTGGTCTGGATGATATATGTGAGTGTGTGACTGGTTCTAAACCTACTCAGTACATTCGTTTTCAAGTGCAGTAGCCATGCTCGTTTAGACCGAGTTTTGTTTCATTAAAACTTTTGCCCCTTTTTCATGAGTATGACGTGATTCCCGTGTCCTTTACTGATTGTTGCTTAGTTTCAGTCACGCTTGTGACGACAAAGCAGGAAGAAAAAGATGTTTATTTGGCCCCATGAGAAATTAAATGACCGGCTATTATCCGATGAAGTTTTTGCGGATTTTGTTAATGATACTTTAGGAGAGACTGAAACACATGCTGAAGGAGAATTGCGAGCCAGATGATAAAAGTTTAAACAGGCTCTAAAGGGAAAGGAAATGAAGAAACATGGGGAAATCGCCCACAACAAAGGTGTATGTCAGGTGCTCCAAGAAAATTATCTTTAAGCACTAATGGAAAACGAACGCCAGACCTAGGAATCATGCATTGAGGACATACGTGCCGTGAAACCCGAATTAAATACTTAGGACAAAGTATGATATTGGAGTTCAATTGTAGGCTTAAATGCGGGGAAGGTCTTGCTCATACAAAGCCCACACAAAAAGAGCTCTTAGCATAGGAAAATGGTATCCTTGCCAAAATATTATCTGTGATTTCGATTGTAATGAAAGGGATACTTGCGATCATGCAGAAAGTTAAACAGCCTTTACTGATTTTTACAGAATCCTCTGTTCAGCCCATATGGTTGATATGAAAAGGTTCATTTTCTAGAGGAGATTTGCGTTAGTAGCGGGCTGGTTTTTACGGGGTAACGTGCAAATCCTCTCTTTCTACCCGGCTGACGCACACTCATTCAGCAGTAAAAACAGCGCTCTAAGAGCACGCTCATTTACCTGTTCATCCCATTCACATACAATGGCATTCTCCGTTGCTAACGGTGTCCGTGCAAAGCCGGTTTAACCCGGTCTGCCTCGAGAACACAGCACGGTGGGAACCTTAGCTCGGCTCTTCGCATCTTTCCAGAACTCAGCACGAGAAAGTGCAGAGTCCGCTGTGTGCACAGGGAGTCGCAATATGCTATTCCGTTCACGCTGCGCGCACTCCCCGTGCACGTTCTGGGCAGAGGAGGGTACCGACTCGGAAGTGAAAGTGCGTTCCATTCAGGCGGAGAGCGAGCAGCGGCCGCGTGCACTTATATAAACAAATAATGGCGCGCTGCTGAGGTCGAGGCAGGCGCGTGATCAAGAGTTATGACGGCCGCCGTATACGCGCGTGCGTATCGTTGGCGAGTCAGCGGACACGGCCAAGGCGTTGCAGCGGATTGCCGTCACTGTCGTAAAAGCAGCTCCAGGGCCTCGCCGAGCAGTGCACCTTGACTGAGAGGCGCCCTTTCGGACCGCGCGGCGAACTTCCGGCTGCGAGATTAACGCCCTTTTTGTCTGCCTGGATGCGCGGATACTGCTCGTGTTTACAGCGTCCCACGAGGTCGAGACATACTAACGGAATCAAAAAAAGAAAATGCGCAAAGCAGACATCACAGAAGGTCATCTTCCTTCTGTCTATGATGTCTGCGGTGCGCATCCTATTTTTTTTTTTTTAGACAATCCATCAAATAGCTCCCCGGAGTGTATTACTTTGCTAAAGGCAGTTGTCATTTCAGAGTTGCACAATAGCGAAGACGTGCTACGTTGTCGGATGGGAGCTGAGAAAGGTCTTGAGTCGTTTCGCGCGTCAAACGGCCAGTCCACCTGGATACACGTTTACGCTAGTTCAAGTGTCCGCTATACGCTGAAGGAGCAGACGGGAAGCTAACAAGCGCACTGTAGCTCTATACTCAGTTTCATACATCAAGTGCAACACTACCAAAGCTACAACTCTTGTTTGCGCTCCCCGCATCCGCGATGAAAAATAGTGCCTGCTCTTGACGAGGGAAAATAATCGTTGCTTTGTCTGCAAGCTTAATACATTTTACATTTGCCATCAACGTCATAAAAAGCACCTTTTTTTAGGAAGAAAAGATCGTATTTGGCTAATTTGTATGTTTTTTATGTCGTTTTTGTTCGTGCCGCGTTTACGCTGCCCCGCAACCTTGCCAGCTGTGCCACTAGATGGCGCTGGCTGTGCCCTCCGCGCTGCGCATCTCTTTTTGAGAAAATGGTTCTTTGGTGCGCATTTTTTCTATAAGATCCGCTCTGTGAAGGTGTCTAGGCATGCGAAGCATGTTATTGCAAACGTGTATGCTCGGAATAGAGTCCGTTTCCGCAGGAACCACTCGCCTACAGAACGAGCGCGTAGTGATACGCCTCCTGTTTTTTTTTCTTGCGGACTACTTGCGTAGCTTTCGCTGCGTTGCACCTGATGTATTAAACGGAGTATAGAGTGCCTCGTTTTTACCTGTCTCGTTTCTAAAAGTGAACATCAGCCCCTCGATAATGGTTTGATTGAAAAAAAAAAAACAGCATTCACCAGCGGTTTACTAACGGGCTATCATTAAAACTGCTTTTTGGTCGAGTTAGTGTATAATTGTGTACTAAAAAGGTATAGCGCAAACAAGACAAGCCAAGGGGGCGAGACACATACAAAACGCTTGTGTATGTGCGTCGTCTCCCTGAAGTTGTCTCGTTTACGCTATATCTTGTCAGCAAACAAAGAGACTAGCCACATGACACAGCTTTGAAATGCCATAACCGGGGAGCCATTGCCGCACGGACATACTGCGATCACTTTTTCTAGAGCGAATTGCGCATAAATAGTCTAGCTAAAGAACACTGTGGAATATGAATCTAATAGTGATAGAAGGGAAATGAATATCTCAGAATATTTGCGACCACTGCGAGCGTTCTTACTAAAGGAATAATCATGAGAAATTGCGAAGCGCTATAGATTCAGCTGTGCGGTTTGGCGTTATAACGTTAAGTTCAGTTCAGTCGCTAAGTCGTGTCCGCCTCTTCGTGACCCCATGGACCATATCACGCCACGCTTTTCGGTCTCTGACTATCTTCCTAACATCACTTGGCGTTATAACGTGCCAAGCTCTTAAAAGTGACACGATTTTTTGGGCTTTGGCCTAGTGCTAATTAGGTGCACATTGAATTTAACTTTCGCTTCGGGTCGCACATGCTCATCAGCGTGCAATCGTAATATACCACATTATATGAAAGCCGCGCCGCGGTAGCTCAGTCGTTGGGGCTCTGGACTGCTGCAGCCAAGTATGCCGGATCGAATTCCGGCCGCGGCGGCCGCTTTTCGATGGAGGCGAAAAGCGAGACGCTACGTGTACTGTTCGATGACAGTGTAGGTTAAAGAACCCCAGGCGGTCTAAATCTCCGGAGTCCTTCACTACGGTATCTCTCATAGCCTGAGTCGCTTTGGGACGTTAAAACCTATAAGCTAGCAACATTATGCGATTGACCACCCGACGTAGATACAAAGCTTCCGCTTTAACGAAGCCAAGCGAATTAGCCTATATAGCTAGCTTGTCTGAATCATGATGCAAGTGTCTGGGAGGGTTCGAATTCCAACTCGCAAAAGTTTCCCAAGTTGGCAGCTCTTGCCAATGCAGCCACGTCATGCAGTTTGTTATGTGGCCATGCCATATGCATACCTCGGGGTTAAACCCTCCATTCCGTGCCGACCAACCGCAGCAGCATACTGTGCGCAGCGTCAGAGAGAAAACTTTATTAACACATCGGAATTCAAGGCGAGCAGGTTACATGACTCGACTGCAACCCAAGTCCCCAAGGCTCATAACACTGGCCTGTGCACGGCGACGGTCTGTACGGCCGGGTCCTCCGAGTGCGGCAGGGTCGCCCAGTCCTCCCGGGTCTTGAAGTATAATCTATAGGTTCCGCAGGGGAGGGTCCGGCTGGCAGAGGGAGAGAATGTGGAGGGAAGAGAAGAAGGGTTCTGAGCCTTTTTTTTTTACGTACCTAGCAGTCTTCAAAAGAAACTACAACGTGTCTTGTTCGAACTCCGTGCCATTTATTCGAAAGCTAATCGAGAATTTGACGCCAAATTCGGTTAGTTTTTAAAATTCTAAGGGTACTCTTCTTGATTTTTTGGTACGAAGGCAATTAATTTGCTATTGAAAAATTTCGGGTATTCGCACAGAGCCGCACTGTAGCAAGTAACTGTTGATTCCAAAGAAAAGGAGATAACTTATCAAGGAGCACTGACGTGGTAGTTGCGCGCAGTCCCTGGCTGTTGACGTTACCCAGTTCATGCACGGATGGAGGTCATTGCCGAGACTTTACTGTAGGGTAATTTAAGCGTTATGTGCGCCTTCTTGTGTCTCTCGTACTCGTGTCTGCTAAAACAGATGGGCACGTTATCACGAGGAGTAAAGTTTGCCGTCCAGGATGCCGCTTGTCCTAAGGACAACGGCTGCAAGGGGCACTGATAAGTTACAGTGTGACCCTTGGAAGCATACGCCAAGTGAAAATTACGCAAGGGTGTCGCATTGTCGCTTTTTTGTTTTGTATCGCGATTGTTTTAAAGAGTTTAGTCGCCTGAACCCATGAGACTGAGGGAATTTTTCAGCGCCTTGTTAGTTGCAAAGTTCATTTCATTGCAGAACAATTATATCTCCCTCAGTTCAGTTTAGTCGTTCAGTCGTGTCCGACTCTTCGTGACCCTACGGACCATGTCACGCCACGCTTTCCGGTCTCTCACTATCTTCTTAACATCACATAGCTTCATCTGCAATGCCTCGAGAATGCCATCTAACCATCGCGTTCGCTGCCTACCCCTTCTCCGGCGACCCTCAACCTTTCCCAACCTTTCCCAACCTTTCCCAACATCAAACTACATATCTCTCTAGTGATTTTCAATTACCACTGTTTTGTGTCAGCTGCGGCTATCTTATCCTCGCAAGTATCCTCGCAAGCTTCTCACTCATCTTCTTCACTGATTATTTCTTGCCCGCGTTACATGCTCTGTCCATGCCGATTTCTTTTTAGGTTCTGCTAGTACATCATCTAAATCGTATTTGTTCTGTTCGCTTTTGTTGCATTCTTCTTGTCTGTTAACGTTACGTCATTGTTTTCCATTACATAACTCAACAAGTTATTTATGTCTAAAATAGAAAGCGCGAACTCACCGAAAAAGCGTAATATAGAAGGCTTTGAAATGTGAACACTGAAGCTGAGGGCCGTTCTTGAGTGTTAGCCTTATTTATCTATCGACCAGTCGCCATTTGCTAGCCTTCCCAGCCCGATGTCAACTAAAGAAAAATGCTCCCAAAAATGAGTAACAATTAGGCGGGCAAAGACGAAAACGGCTACGGGTCGCCGATATGATCGAATGCGCCCTTATGCGCGTCACCAATCGCTCCATAGCAATATTTCACGTAAGCTGGCCGATGATATGAGCAAAAAAGACACATGCAGCTGACTTCTTCACATGACATCGTACAGTGGAAGCTTCCCGGGCACTTACTCAAGTTTCATACGTGACTATGTCTTTTAGAGGTGTTTCTGTGTTGTTGCAGACATAGATGACTTCGCAATATATGAAAAAACGTCTAACCCTTTGGATGTAGCCACGCTTCCGTCATATCTTGATACGTTCTACACTTGGTGCCACATCTGCCATGATGCCGCTAAGTGCATGGAAAACGATGAAAGACGCATGCTGAACTTGTCTTCATGAACCTATCTCTTAATGCACCTTTGATTTCTGTCTTTGCAAGTATCTTGGCGTATGCCATGTACTAACAACATACCCAAAACGCACGCTGAGTGCATTGCTAACAACTCTAACAGATCGCTTGGTTTCCCTTACCGCAATGTTTTCCTTGTTCCTGTGACCCTAAAATACTACCATTTAAATTTCTTGTTGCGGCTATTCCGTTTGGAATCCGCACACCACATCACTCTTACGCGTAACCAAATCCATCCAAAATCACTCTTCTCGTTTCATTCTTTCCAATTATTCTCGTGCAACACTTATCAAAACTGAGCTTTCCTTACGCCGCCGCATTCCTCGCTCATGTGTTTTTCACAAAATTTATTTTACCAATGAAAACCCGAAACGATTTCCTTTAAGGCGAAAGCTATTTTTTGTTCGTCAGTGGCATCCGTGGAATGTGCACGCTCCTAGGAAGTGGCAACAGAGAGATGCCGCCTGATTTATTATCAATATTGCTCGGCGGCAGCTTTTCGATGGAGGCGAAAAGCTATACACCCGTGTGCTGTGCGATGTCAGTGCACGCTAAAGAACCCCAGATGATCGGAATTTTCGAAGTCCTCCACAACAGCGTTTCCTGAGTCGCTTTGGGACGTTAAACTTCAAAAACCAAACCCAACCAAACAACCAATCTCTAATCTTTCAATCTGCCACCAATATGTGCCTCCAATATGAATGGTATTAATTGTGAAGAAGCTGTCCACCGAGGAGGGAGACAGAGAATGAGCCTTTTATTTCCTCGAAGCCAAGCAATTTTCATTTCGGGAAGGCGCACCTTGTCAATACTCTGTGCCTGTCCCTCGGTACTAAACCGCCAAGCGAATAAACCATGCGAAATCATGCCAAACAGGGCTTTCGCGTGTCTTAATTTGTTTAAGTGAAATTAAACCCAAGATGAATTTTTCTTATTACCCCAGCTTATTTTTTATCCTGCATGGTGGATTCAGTGTTGGTGTGTCAAGTTACATAACTAACATTTAGTATAAATCGTTTCTTTCAGTGACTATAGTACGGACTGGAACCACCTTCTCGCCTCCGCGGCCTATATCCTCCCGCGACGCCTTTAAGTCTGCTATGTCTGATCATTTTTGTTATTCTGCCTAAAACACTATAATTTGTTTTCTTTACTCCCTGCTCTTCTCTTCAAAGCCGAACAGCCCCTGACAGTAAATAAATGAATGGATTGGGAAACAGAAATGAAAATAAAAAGCCCGACACGTCAAATATAACGAATCGGATTATCAGAACTGGAATATGCCTCAAAGGTAGAATGAAACTTGCCGATCACTTTCCCGACCTCCAGTCCCCCTCTCCTTGTCCCTGACTTCCTTAGAAATGTATCATAAAATAATGCCAAGATAAAAAAAAGGGGCTGTATGCATAATAAGCGGCTCATTACAAGATACGGGCCCTTCACGGCTATTTGTAACCTTCTGCACATTTCACACTCAGATATGTCAAAAAGGATTAGCTTGCTTCATTGCCATATGTTTTCATCGATAAGCGTTCGGCACAAACCCATTTCATCAATCCACGACAACGTCGACCGCGGGAGAACCTTGCTCGATGTAGCGCTCGACATTTCTCCCCGCCTTTCTGCTCCAAAGATTGCCGTGTTAAGACCACGGCAGTAGAACTATTCTAGTATGTCTTGCTGCCTATCAATTTAGTAGTGAAGGCCCATACTCCATTCATTCATCGCCTTCGACGACTTCTGGGTCAGAGGTCGATAGATGGAGAAAATAGGTTGGTAAAGAGAAGCGCGGTGGATATAGAGGTGCAGTACAAGCACTACATTCAGTCGCTTGCATAACGCAGCGCGTATTATATATATCACAGCGGGGCTGTGAGTAGCAAAAGAGCGTCTTGTCAGTGCGATGCGCGTTCTAGGAAAAGTACTACGCGAAGAATGCCTCCACTCTATCCCCTGCCACTCTTTATCGCTACATTGTCAGCCTTTTTTGAGCTTCTGTGAACGAGCTAGCTACAGTGAGAAGGAATAAATAAAAAAATAGTAATAAAAAGGGGCAATGTAGAATCGACTAGCATGCAGCATTGCGCTATCCGGCGTAACCTGCTCGCCAGAACGTTGTCGCGGAGCATACATTTTCTGCGAAGGTCTCTCCGTTCATTTCTTCATCGGTGGGGGCTTACTACCACACTCAGTTCTGAGTGGACTTCCATGCAGCACGGGGGAGGCTAGAAGCATGTGTTTTTGTGGTAACAGTCAATGACGACACGGAGACACTTTCTTGAGAACAAACGACAAAACTGTATTGAACATTACATTATATGTGGAGGTTAAGCAAGGGTACAAAGCACACGCACGTCTTCTTCCTTTCAGTTCACGAAGCAAAGTGTCCGATCTGCAGGCGAGTCTCTTTCCTCCCCGGCGCCTGAGCAAGGTCCCCCGCATGTCTCGACCTTGGGGTCCTAGGAGCCAGATCACGAGGTAAACAGCAGATGGGTTGGTGGGGAAGCATCGTCTTACTCCGCCTCGGCTCCCGCGCCGAGCAATGCCCCGGATGCGGCAACATCCCTCGCACAGAACACAGGAGAGTGGAATGCAGAATTGTAAATTACTGAACACCCACGAACATTCATCCTAGAAGAGAAGAAAAACACAACATGCGTAAACCATAAATTAGGGAATTCCTGTGGCTGCATTGTTTTTCTCTGCCAAATGCGACAAGAACTACGCGTATTGTGCTTGGCATATCTGTGTTTTTCCTGCAGCATATGCGGACCCAAAGGACATGCAACGCCGGGGTTTGAGGCGCGAAGGCTTGATGCGCTTTGCCGATCGCCTAGGCTTCTTCACCGCTGACCGCAATTCACGAGACGAGCACCACACTTTGTATTACACGCGTCGACAGGCTGCGGGGGTACGTTTATCACCCGCGAAGCGAAGTGTTCTGCTCCATGCGGTATCGTTATCTTTTGCCTCCATAATTTTTTACTGTCATCACCCTTTTCCTTATTTTTATATCGCATGCTCTACAATAGGATACAATTTAAAGATAGAGCAGTTGCTAACTATATGGGCCATCGCACATGGTGTTCGCGTTGTTCAGCTGAGTAGTAAACGAAATCAGTTTTTTTTTTTAATTTGCCTTTACCGAAGAAGCAAAATCTGAAGTGTTGGTTAGGTATTTATTTAGGTAAGCGGAAAGTCTCGAACGGTAAATACCTCCTGTGACGGAGGAATTGTGTATAGTGGGTATCGTAGACGAGTTCTATCCGACCATATAAAATGTGTGAGTGTCGGCAATCTCCCTTCCCCACGCGTTCAGATGTCTGCAGAACAAATTTGACAGATACAGCGTCTTTCCTTTCCTGTGTTGTGGCTGTAGGAAGAAGGAAAAGAAAATGCACGGGCCTGCTACTGGCTCTGTAGCTGAGCCACCTCCGCTTCCTTCCTTCCTTCCTTCCTTCCTTCCTTCCTTCCTTCCCTTCCTTCCTTCCTTCCTTCCTTCCTTCCTTCCTTCCTTCCTTCCTTCCTTCCTTCCTTCCTTCCTTCCTTCCTTCCTTCCTTCCTTCCTTCCTTCCTTCCTTCCTTCCTTCCTTCCTTCCTTCCTTCCTTCCTTCCTTCCTTCCTTCCTTCCTTCCTTCCTTCCTTCCTTCCTTCCTTCCTTCCTTCCTTCCTTCCTTCCTTCCTTCCTTCCTTCCTTCCTTCCTTCCTTCCTTCCTTCCTTCCTTCCTTCCTTCCTTCCTTCTTCCTTCCTTCCTTCCTTCCTTCCTTCCTTCCTTCCTTCTTCCTTCCTTCCTTCCTTCCTTCCTTCCTTCCTTCCTTCCTTCCTTCCTTCCTTCCTTCCTTCCTTCCTTCCTTCCTTCCTTCCTTCCTTCCTTCCTTCCTTCCTTCCTTCCTTCCTTCCTTCCTTCCTTCCTTCCTTCCTTCCTTCCTTCCTTCCTTCCTTCCTTCCTTCCTTCCTTCCTTCCTTCCTTCCTTCCTTCCTTCCTTCCTTCCTTCCTTCCTTCCTTCCTTCCTTCCTTCCTTCCTTCCTTCCTTCCTTCCTTCCTTCCTTCCTTCCTTCCTTCCTTCCTTCCTTCCTTCCTTCCTTCCTTCTTCCTTCCTTCTTCCTTCCTTCCTTCCTTCCTTCCTTCCTTCCTTCCTTCCTTCCTTCCTTCCTTCCTTCCTTCCTTCCTTCCTCCTTCCTTCTTCCTTCCTTCCTTCCTTCCTTCCTTCCTTCCTTCCTTCCTTCCTTCCTTCCTTCCTTCCTTCCTTCCTTCCTTCCTTCCTTCCTTCCTTCCTTCCTTCCTTCCTTCCTTCCTTCCTTCCTTCCTTCCTTCCTTCCTTCCTTCCTTCCTTCCTTCCTTCCTTCCTTCCTTCCTTCCTTCCTTCCTTCCTTCCTTCCTTCCTTCCTTCTTCCTTCCTTCCTTCCTTCCTTCCTTCCTTCCTTCCTTCCTTCCTTCCTTCCTTCCTTCCTTGCAATCAGAGAGGACGCGAGCCGGCGAAGATGCTGAACGCCGGCCTCAGTTGGTCAGCAGCCCCAGCCCGGGCCGCCGCAAGTGCCAGCCGCATCAAACGCGCGGCGGGCACACGAGGAGGAAGGCCTCCCAAGCCTCTTCAGTGGGGGTGGGATGGGGAGGAAAGTGGGGACTATATTGACATGCCAACACCATTGGGATAAAAAGCAACGACTCGGTTCACAGCGCGGACATTGGGATTTCACATTTCTGTAGCAGCCTGGGCCGGACACGAGAAGGTGCTTGCTGGCCTTCGATAGCCCATTCGCCGGAGATAAGTACCGTTGGTGCCGAGCTCTGCAGTCGTCCACAATTGCTCGGAACCACAGCAGCTGTCGGCCTAGCTCGTCATTGGTGCACCGAAGGGTAAGTGCTCGAAGGATAAGCGCGTTGGCATCGGGGTTCGCCCCTTCGTTTCCTGGTGATCCCTGGTGGGCCGGCGCCCACATAGGCTGGGGTTCCCCGTCGCGAACCGCATTGTAAAGCAAGCAATGAGTCAGAGTTTCCACCTCATCACATATAGGACTTTTACAGGCGAATCACGGTCGGTGATGACTGTTCAGCATTGGGGAGTGTCCCCTGTTCTGTGCTGTTCCAGGCACCGCGATGTAGAAGTTTAGTGAAAACAGATTAACTTAGGGGTTTTTAATGACAGCTCCAGAGAGAATATTATCGTATTCTGATTAAGCTCATGCCGTAGTCTTGTTTTCTTATTCATGATGGCCATAGGTTTGGTAGCTGTAAAATATTTTATCCCGATCAGCTGTAAAGGGTGTTGTGCGCATGGCTTTGTTCTGATTAAATTTCCCGGCCACACTGCATTCTGGATGTCACCAATATGTCTATTCGCCACTATCTCGTACACGCGCAAACGAATGCTTTTCTAGTAACGTGTGACTTCATCTTTGGAAGATGCGAAACGAGGGTTTGCAGAGGACGAGGGTTCTATTTTTGTTTATTGTTAGGTTTCAGTGACTCCACTCAGTAGATTGAAAAGCGATACGTTGTAGAATGAGAATTTATAAGAAACAATGGGGAAATTCAAATGGTAGTGTGAAAATCACTGGAAAAGCATAGCAGCCGATCGCACATCACAGCGATTGATTTTCGTGGCCTACAGCCTACGCACAGCCGGCGGCGCTCGTTTCTTCTGCCGATGTTAGGCACCCCTCAGCCATCGACTACCGAGGCTACCGCCGCATCTGTTCTGCCACTCGCCGCATTAACATAGACTACTTCCTTCGCTTTCATATTGTCCAAACATCACTCTAGAGCTGCGCCTCATTTGGGCCTTCTTTCGACGTTCCACGGCAGCCATCAGAAACCGCAACATAGAGATTGCGGAGGAAGATGCGATAGCGATAGCTTGCGTAGGAACGGAAGCCAAGTTCATAATTAGTGACAGAAAAACTGCCATCTAAAATTTTTAAAAGGGGAGGATATCCCCTGAAGGTGGGAAAGAAAGTGCAAAGAGAGAAAGAGGAGCCTGAGTGGTGAGCTGCGCACTAATTTAGACCACATGAGAATATTTAACGCGCACTGATATCGCACAGCCCACGGACGCCTTTACGATTCGCCTCCAGTGAAAAGCAACCGCCGGCGGTCGGAATCGACTTCCCGGGTTCGGTCCCGACCGCCGGCAGCTACGTTTCGGTGGGGGTGAAACGAAGATGTGTCCGTGTGATGTGCGATGTCGGTCCACGGTAAAGACCCCCGGGGGTCGAAATTACTCCGCAGCCGTCCACTACCGGCTCCTCTTTCTCTTTCTACTTTCTCTCACACCTTCTTCCCTCCCTTACGGCGCTACTCAGGTGTCGATTCACAGGCCAATTGCGACAGATACTGTGCCTTTCCTTTCCTGTGAACAACTAATTATTATTATTTATTATTATTATTATTATTATTATTATTATTATTATTATTATTATTATTATTATTATTATTATTATTATTATTATTATTATTATTATTATTATTATTATTATTAATATTATTATTATTATTATTATTATTATTATTATTATTATTATATCACCGGAGGCAGCCAAAAAATTAAGGAAGACACTGAAAGTTGTTGTGGCTGTAGGAAGAAGGAAAAGAAAAGGTGGTGGTAGTTTGTGGGGTTTAACGTCCCAAAGCAACTTAGGCTATGAGAGACGCCGTAGTGGAGGGCTAGAGGCCTGCTACTGGCTCTGTAGCTGAGGCACCTCCGCTACCTCGTGCAGACAGAAGAGAAAATAGAAGAGAAAAAAAGGAAGAGGGAGAGAAAGACGCGCGCCACAAACAGAAGCGTCGTCCACCACCGAAGCGGTGGCGGGTGCAATGACGGCCTACAACAGATAAAAATTCAGTGGCAGGCTAGCCCCCGCCGTAAGCGGCGGAGACCTGCCTGTCCATCCTGCCTGCCTGGAGACCTGCCTGTCCCATCAGGGGAGTGATGAAATGTTTGGGTTGTGGGGTTACACGCCGTAGTAGAGGACTGCTGAAATTTCGACCACATGGGGTTCTTTAACGTGCACAGACATCGCACAGCACATGGGCGCCTTGCTTTTCGCCTCCATCGAAAAGCTGCCGCCGAGGCCGGGATTCGATCCCGCGTCCTTGGGAACAGTAGTCGAGCGCCGTAACCACTGCGCCAAACCGGCGGGGTGGAGTGATGAAGGTGTTTCTAGTAAACAAGAGACTCTATACATGTTATTCTGGCGTGTGGGTTTGGGGGTATCCGGCGTCCGCTACTGCTTCCTCGAACCGCTTGGGGCGGAATTACTGGGCCGCTTCGGAGCCATGCGTCTCGTTCACTCGGCTGCAACGAGGGCATAGGAGCGGCGGTGCAGCTGCCACCACCGACATGCGGGCGCTCGTTCTACCGCTACTGTGTAATCCCACCGTTGTTATGCACACCTGCGTCCCCCACCGGCACGCCGTTGCTAAGGAGGGGAGGTGGTTACGTCGCTGTGGGGAGGGGAGGGAGGTTGTTCCTGGTCCTGTGCGGCTGGGACGGTAGGTCAACGCCGCTTGTGGCTTGGGCTAGCCAGCCACCAAATTTTTGTCTGTTGTAGGCCATGATTGCACACGCCACCGCTTAGGTGATGGACGACGGCTGTTGCGGCGCGCGCCTTTATCAACCTCTTCCTTTTTTCTTCCTTCTATACTTTCTTCCGTCCGCATGAGGCAGCGGATGTGGCTCAGTTACAGAACCAGTAGCAGGCCCGTGCATTTTCTTTTCGGCCTCGGCGGCAGCTTTTCGATGGAGGCGAAAAGCAAGGCGCCCGTGTGCTGTGCGATGTCAGTGCACGTTAAAGAACCCCAGGTGGTCGAAATTACCGGAGTCCTCCACTACGGCGTCTCTCATAGCCTGAGTTGCTTTGGGACGTTAAACCCCACAAACCAACCAACCATCTTTCTTCCTACAGCCACAACCAAGACTGGTCTCAAGGTCTTAGAAAATTTGAACATTTGCTTTCCACGACAAGTGGCTGGGAGACAAGTTATACCTCAAGAGTAAAAGAACAAATTCCTTAAGCTTCCGCTCCCCAAAAATATGCACCCGGAGTATCATCATGCTAGACGAGTGGCGAGAAGCAGGAAGATGAGCGAATCTTATTCAAGAGAAGAAGGAGCCTTCTTCGTGGACGCTGCGGGTCCTGTAGCGGGGATATCAACAATATCAGTGGTGCACCAAGTGCAGGTCGTGGACGGGCTTTCAGTTCGTAACGGGGATACGCAAACTATGGAGGAAGTGTCGATAATCCCAGCTGCAACGCACTCCGCATCGAAATATATATTTACAGATTCCCAGGCAGCTTATAGAAACTATATGCGTGGCAGAATCACGCCGCTAGCCTGCAAAATTCTGAGTCAATGTAGGACTTCAGCTGCACAGAAGGAGCTAATATCGGTACCAGGTCACCAGGGAGTTGAAAGAAACGAGCGCGCACATGCTTCGGCCCGAGCTTTTCTTCCCCGGAATCCTTTTACGTCCTCCCTTGCTGATTTAAGATCCCCCTCTCAGAGATATTACAGCATTTGCGCCTTGAAAGGCAGACATTCCCGAAGCCCGATAAGGGTCTTAGTAAATCAGACGAGTGTCACCTTCGAAGGTTACAAACTATGTCATTTAATATTCCAGCAGCACTTCACGCCATTGAGCCCGAATCCTTTTCGGCACAGTGCAAAATTTTGTGGCCTGAAGGCAAACTTATACCATATGGTATGGGCTTGTCAACAAAATACCAGTATTGATATAATAAATCAGCCAACGTGGGAAGGCTGGGAGGCAGCCCTGTCCAGCTCGGACCTCGAGGAACAACGAGCCCTCGTCGAAAGAGCACGGGCAGTGGTTTTTACCAATGGTGTCCCTGACTAGGGACACGACCAGCCTTCCTTTAATTTAAACCAATGTCAATAAATGTTTTCATCATCATCATCTTCTTCCTACAGCCACAACAACAAGGCCATAGCTGGCACGATTCCAGCGCGCGGAGGGACACGACCGCGAGCATGAGCTATTAAAGACTTTCGCCTTGAAATTCTGACCCAAAGAATGCTCAACAGGAACATTCAGTTAATTTGGACACCCACGAACGCTACCGCCCCTGGTAACGAGGCAGCTCACGTACTAGCCCGAGCTCTCTCTACTTCCGGGTAGCCATCAAGCCTCCTGAACACTGGGCATACGACGAGCGTTTGCAAAACTACGGGAAAATCATCGACCATTGTAAATTAGGGCGTAGACTGATACCCCCGCCAGATGTCAGCCTAAATAATAAGCTGTCGCGTAGCGGCTACAAACTAACGACTTCATGAACCCGGTCTAGGCGTTTTATGCGCCGCTACCAGACCTTAGGGACAATGACCAGTGTAAACACTGTGGGGCGAGAGGGACTCACGACCACATTTCATTTCATTTCCTTAAAGGCCCCAGGAAGGGGTGTTACATAAGGGGTGGGAAACACATAATTTGGGAGTGCCCATAATTCCAGGGATGGGACAAAATATAACAAGTAGTGAAGCCTTGGATACTCTGCTGCGAAGCGCGAACCCTGCGATCTAGCGACGCACCGTCCATCTGGCGGAACAGGCCGCAACAAACCAAGAGCTACCTGCCAGCCTCTAATCCGCGGGCGCACGACTCCCCGTCTTCCCTGGCACGCGTGCCGGAGGCGGGGAAGAGAACGCCCTTTTTAGGTGGAAATAAAATTGTCCAACCAACTAAGCCGCTGTTTCACTTCTACTTCGCACATCTGGCAGACTTTATTCATAACGGTGCATACCTCCACAAATATACAATACCTGATACAATGGCGCACAGCCTTCCAGTCCCCTGCCTACCTTTTAACACCACCCTTGCCCACCTGGCTCGACTCTGGGCCTCCCCTTTCAAGATACCCTCGACACCTTTACGCCGTCTAGGATTGCAAAGACAGTTCGCTCAAGGCTCAGGTCCCGCTAGTTCTGACGTCGCAGAACGGTTAATAGCTACGCCCCCCATCAAAGTGTCCTCGACACGTTCGTGTTATCTAGAATAAAAAGGTAGCGCAAAAGGACGACGACGGAGGAAGGGACACAAACTCGGCTGCGTTGTCCTTGAAGCTCAAAGAGATCCGTGGAAGAGTCGCGCGCTTTTTTTTGTTTACTTAGGTTTAGCCGTGATAAACCTTTGCTTAATATTTTACAACGCTGCACTTTACCGCCACGTGCTTGAAGCCACGACGTAGTCGCGCCGTCAGTTACGGCATTTCATGGCCCACTGCCCATGAAGTGCAAAGCTGGCTGCGTCCCCCATACGTGTACAATTTCTCAGCTTTAGCGCAGTACCTCTCGATGAAAGTGACAATGTGACAGTGAAAAGATGTGACTGACAATGTACGAGCCTAATATAAAGAACCATCAGGACACAATGTTTTGAAGCAGGAGAGATTTGTTTACTGTTTCTTTGCTTTGCAAAAAAAAAACGCTTTTCACGACATTTGTTGCCTTTTGTATGCTGCCTAATTAACCGACTCAAATTTGCCACAGGTCATGGGGACACGAAGCGCACTAGAGAAGTGGACTAAGTCGTTAAATATCTGTCTAGTCTTCCAAACCGCTGACCCTCCTCTCGGCAGCTGCCATTAATTCTTGGCTTCCTCTGCCTGCTTTTCATCCGGCTTCTTTTCATCCGACTTTTCTTCCTGCTTGTCTTCTTTCTTCTCTTCCTTGTTCTCTTTCTTTCCTTCCTTCTCTTCTTTCTTTCCTTCCTTGTCTTCTTCCATCTTTTCCTCCGGCTTCTCTTCCTTTTCCTCCGGTTTGGGCTTCGGTATCGCTTCTGCAACAGTCGCCAGTTTTTGCTCTCCTTCGCCAGCAGCGTTGTCAGTCCCAGACTGCTGTATGGACATCTGCATGGCGTAGGCGATCTGTTCCTCCTCGGTCATGGCAGAAAAGTCCGGCAGGTTCCCACCTGTGGTGGCAGCTGGAGTCACCTCAGTCTCCATGGACATGGCCAGGGCCTGCTGCAAAAGTCGCTCCTCACTTGATATTGGCTCTGCCTGGTACATGGTGGCAGCCTGGTCCACCTCCATTGCAGATTCGGCCGTGGCCCGTCTGGCCTCCTCTTCCTGTCGCATCCGCTGCTCCTCGATGGAGACACGCAGAGCCAAGGCCAGCTCTGGATCCTCGTTTGGGTCAATTCCGTACTCGAACCCGCCGGAGCCAGGACCGCCAACGCCCGCGCCATCTTCGCTTTGGATCACGGGTGAACTGATGACTGCGTCAGAGAGGTGCGTCTTGTCTCCCGACGGTACCGTCACCAGATGAGAACCGCTACCGTCTTCTCCGTTGAGAGTGCTGATAAACGCGGACAGCTTCTCCATGTTCGCAGCCTCTTCCCCGAAGTTCACGATGTCGACGTTCACCTTCTCTTTCTTGAGGCACTTTGCGAGCTTTGTGAGATCCTTAAGATCGGTTTCAACCGGGCTACCGACGAATATCACGATGCGCGTCCTGTGGGTTTTCCCGAGGCGGTGCTTCAGCACAAGATGGGCGATACGGATGGCAGTCACTAAGTTTATGTCACCGCTAGGTTGAACTTGGTGCAGCTTGGATAGCAAGCGCGCTTTGTCGGTTGTAAGCGTAGCCAGTACTTCCGGTCGAGCGAGAGTGAGTAGGCCAACGTTGTTCTGGGGATGAGACTGGAACTTTGCTTGGCAGACGTAACGAACCGCCTCCTGCTGAGCTTGCAGGCGCGTCGGTGGAAAGTCGCCATTCCTCATGTACTCACTGTTGTCCACGCAAATCACTGTGCTCTCCAGAGTCATTTTGATTTGAACAGGTTGCTCACCGTTGCTGATGTACCGGCGTTTGAGATTACTGCAGAGCTGCTCCTGGTCAGACGGTTAGCTGGTCACTTCTTCCACTCTTTGGCGCCACGTCTCCTGTTCTATTCTCAACTTCCTCGTCTTCATTTGCACTCGGGCACGGATATTCTTCTTCGTCTTTTAAGACGAAAGCTCATTGTCAGAAGAAATTCTAGGGGGCGCTTTGGACAAACTTTGCTTGAAACGCCGCTTATTCCAGCTTTGCTGCGTGTGCTCCCACATGCTGGATGGAGCGGTGTTCGAGCAAGCTCCAAATGAAAGGCGCAGCACGTACGCCTGAATCGGAAGCCCGGCAGGGTCAGCTGTTGTGGCTGTAGGAAGAAGGAAAAGAAAATGCACGGGCCTGCTACTGGCTCTGTAGCTTAGCCACCTCCGCTGCCTCGCGCGGACAGAAGAGAGAAAGTAGAGAAGAAATAAAAACAAGAGGGAGAGAAGAGCGCGCCGCAACAGCCGTCGTCCACCACCGAAGCAGTGGCGGTTGCAATGACGGTCTACAACAGATAAAATTCGGTGACTGACCAGCCCCGGCCGCAAGCGGCGTTAACCTACCGTCCCAGCCCCGTAGGGCCAGGAAATGCCATCCTTCACCACCTCCAGCTTCCGGGGTCAGCTCCTTCGTACATGCGTGAATCGTCTGGGGATCTCATTACACCAGACGCAACGTCATGACCCGATGTCACGTCGTATATGAGTGAAACGTCTAGTGATGTCATCGGTGATGACCGGACGTGACGTCGTGACCATATGATGTCATGATTAGGTCATATCGGGTCGTGACGTCAGTTCCGGTCATGGCCAATGACGTCACCAGGTGAAGGCATTACAATCTCGCGGTATCCCGTGCAATCTCGCGAATTAGCTTAAAATTGCTCACGGAAGGACACTGATTTCGCCTTAAAATGTCGCGTGCGCGAGATCTGTGCACGAGATCTGTTCGCGAGATTACGCTAGATGTGTTCTCCTTCTGCAACGTTCCTGCCATCTCCATAGCAACGTAGGCGATGCGACAACGAGGTGAGCTGCGCTGTACATCGCTCAAGAGAGTGGTGGGCGCGATGGAAAAAGAATTCGAGGGTATCTTAGATGTCTCTTAAGATGAAAATGGCGAAAACCTACCCTTCCTATCCTATCATTTGCCTCTCATCGTTCCCGGTGGTGCTTGCCTTGATGTACCCAGACCAGTACAACCCAAACTGCAGTAAATGCGACGAAAGAGCGACATACGATCACATTCTATGGAACTGCGCAAATGATCTACCTGCGGTGGAATTAATACAGCTCCCTTCTCCCGAACAGTGGGAAGCCGTGCTGGTCAGTTCGGGCACGAAGATTCAAATACGGGCCATCGAGCGACCTAATAAGATCGCCGCGAGCCATGAACTAGCGGCCATGTAGTTGTCACCCGTTAATAATTAAAAGGATTATTAACGATGCGCCCTTAACGGTGCGCACGCTCCCCGACACCCTTAGAGTGAGTGGGGGTAGCCGTTCCGGTCGCAAAGGAGCAAGCTCAACCGTAATTCAACTACATTTTAGTGACAGAAGGGGGTGGCCGTTTGGTGCCCAGCTTTCGCCGGTTCAAGCCAGAGTAAGGATCGGAGTCAGAAGTAACAAACAAAACACACTTTATACACAGCAAGAGATGATACAGAGGAATACATAAGAGCACTAAAACTGCACAGACGTTTCTGTCCGGAGACCGCGTCCGCAGAACGTGTCTGCAAAATCGTGTCCGCAGAAGTTGTAATTGAGAAGCAGTAGAGGTTTATGAGTGGTGTCAATCGATAGAGGGGGACGCAATGTTGCGTCCGAAAATATAATTAAGCCGATAAGTTCTTAGGTAATTAATTAGAGGCAAACAATGTAAAAATAAAGGCGAAAATAGTTTCATTAGCCAATATTATGGCGACACTTTTGAATGTATCAAAGACTAAAACAGTTTTTAAGTCAGTCAATTAGGGTGATGTCAAGGATGTAATGTCACGCAACTGAAAGTAGAGCCGAAAAAGGGCGTAGGGAGGGACTGACGCGCAATTTGAAAGTCATCATCATCATCATCAGCCTGACTATACCCACTGCAGGGCGAAGGCCTCTCCCATATTTCTCCACTTAACCCGGTTCTGTGCTAGCTGCATCCACTTGACCCCTGCGAACTTCTAAACCTCATCAGCCCACCTAATTTTCTTCCGCCCCCTGCTATGCTTTCCTTCCCATGGAATCCAGTTTGTTACCCTAAGCGACCATCGGTTATCCTCTCTTCGCACTACGTGTCCTGCCTATGCCCATTTCTTCTTCTTAATTTCCACTAGAATGTCGGTAACTTGAGTTATTTCTCTGACCCACTCTGCACGTTTCCTATCTCTTAATGTTACCCCTACCATTTTTCGTTCCATAGCCGTCTGGGTAGTCCTCAACTTAAGTAGAACTCTCTTGGTTAGCCTCCATCTTTCAGCCCCATAGGTGAGTACAGGTAAGATGCAACTGTTATATACTATCGTCTTTAGCGATACCGGTAAGCTGCTAGTCATAATCTGTGAGTGCTTGCCAAATGCGCTCTATTCCAATCTTATTCTTCTTGTTATTTCCTTTTCATGGTCCGGATCAGCGGTTACTACCTGTCCTAAGTAGACACATTCGCCTACTACTTCCAGTACTTCACTACCTAATGTAAACTGCTGTTCCTTCTCGAGGCTGTTGAACATTACCTTAGTCTTCTGCATATTGATTTTCAAGCCTACCTTTCTACTTTTCCTGTCTAGGTCACCAATCATTATTTGCAGTTCATCCCCCGAGTTGCTTAGTATTTGCAGTTCATCCCCCGAGTTGCTTAGAAAGGCAATGTCATCAGCAAATCGCAGATTACTGAGGTATTCTTCATCTACCCTTATCCCTAACTGCTCCCATTCCAAGTCTCTGAATACTTCCTCTAAGCAAGCTATGAATAGTACTGGGGAGATTGTGTCTCCTTGCCTAACACCTTTCTTTATGGGAATTTTGTTACTTTCTTCGTGCAGAACTATGGTTGCTGTGCAGCCACTATATATATCTTCCAGCACCTTCACGTACGGTTCGTCTACCCCCTTCCAATGCCTGCATCACCGCCGAGGTTTCAACTGAGTCAAATGCTTTTTCGTAATCAATGAATGCTATGTATAAGGGCTGGTTATATTCCGAGCATTTTTCTATCACCTGATTGATGGTATGGATATGATCGATAGTAGAGTACCGTTTCCGAAAACCTGCTTCATCCTTTGCTTGATTGCAGTCTAAGGTTGTCCTGATTCTATTAGCGATTACCTTAGTAAATACCTTATACGTAACAGACAGTAAGCTGATCGGTCTGTAATTTTTAAGGTCCTTAGAGTCCCCTTTCTTATGAATGAGGATAATGTTTGCATTCTTCCATGGTTCCAGTACCGTCGCTGACACCAGACACTGCGCATACAGGGTTGCCAGTTTTTCTAACACGATATCCCCCCCGTCCTTCAGCAAATCTGTAGTTATCTGATCCTCTCCAGCTGATTTCCCCCTTTTCATATTTTCTAATGCTATCTTGACCTCGTCCTTCGTCACTAGTGGAACGTCTGACTGTTTTTCTCTACCGCGAATCTCGTTACGGTCCTGACTTCTTTGGCTTCTGTAGAGATCTGTGTAGAACTTCTCGGCTACTTTGACTATCTTGTCCATATTCGTGATGACGTTTTCCGCCTTGTCCCTTATCGCACACATCTGGTCTTTGCCTGTGCCCAATTTCTTCTTTACCGCTTTAAGACTTCCCCGATCTTTACAGCATGCTCAATTTTCTCCATGTTATACTTCCTTATATCGACCACCTTGCGCTTATTGATTAGCTTTGATATCTCGGTCAATTCGATCCGGTCTGTTGGACTGGAAGCTTTCATACTCTGGCGTTTCTTAATCAAATCTTTCGTCTCCTTAGACAGCTTACCGGTATCCTCTTTAACTATCCTGCCGCCTACTTATACCGCGCACTCAGTAATGATATCTCTGAAATTATTGGTCTTTGCTTCTAGGGTAATGTCGCCATCCTCGATTAGAGCTGAATACCTATTCTGTAGCGAGATCCTGAACTCTTCTGCCCTCCCCCTCACCGCTAATTCGTTGATGGGTTTCTTTCTTACTAATCTGTTGCGTTCCTTCTTCAGATTTAGGCTAATTCGGGACCTCACCATCCTGTGGTCACTGCATCGCACTTTCCCGATTACCTCTAAATCTTGCATAATGGCGGGGGTTGAACACATTATGAAGTCAATTTCATTTTTAGTCTCCCCGTTAGGACTTTTCCATGTCCATTTCCGGTTCTTCCATTTGCTGAAGAAGGTATTCATGATTCTTTAGTTATTGCACTCTGCAAACTCAACTAGTAACTCCCCCTGCTATTCCTAGAACCAATGTCATAGTCACCTACTGCCTGGTCTCCTGCCTGCTTTTTTCCTACCTTGGCATTGAAGTCGCCCATTAGTACAGTATACTGCGCTTTTACTTTTCGCATTGCCGATTCTACATCTTCGTAGAAGCTTTCAACTGCCTGGTCATCATAACTACATGTGGGTGCATATGCCTGTACAAGCTTCAGTTTATAAGCCTAATTACGATGCCTGCCACCCTCTAATTAATACTATAGAATTCATCTATATTATCCGCTATACACTTATTGACAAGGAAACCTACTCCTAGTTTTCGCCTCTCTGGTAAACCTCGATAACATAGTACATGGCCATCCTTCAGTACAGTATATGCCTCATTCGGCCTCCTAACCTCACTAAGCCCTATGCTTTCCCATTCCATACCCTCTAGTTCCTCTAACAGCACTGCTAAACTAGCGCACTAGCTAGGGTTCTAGCGTTAAACGTTGCCAGGGTCAGTTTTCAATGGCGGCCTGTCCAGCGGAATTTGAAAGTAATAAAGCCTAAAATGGGTAAACCAGACGTGAATAATTGTGAAGTCAAGGATGGACGTCACGCAGCCGGAACAGAAGCCGAAAAAGGACATAGGGAGGGATTGGCGCAAAATGTGAAAGTACCGAAGACTAAAATGGGTAAACAACAAGGAACTTAAGCCACTAGAAGTAACCAGAAGCAACCAACAGCAGCATCCGTGCTTTCGTATTACTCCAGTGCAGATTTTGCAGTGCTCTTTCGGTGAGCGGCTTCGTTCACCAGAACATCCGGGTGAGCCGGGACCCATACTAGGTCCACACTGTTCCTATCTTTTGGCAACGCGCCAAGAATTTTGAATGCAGTGGCGGAGATACGGCCTCTGGCGAAGTTGCGAAGGGCCGTTTTGGAATCACTGAGAATTCTGCTGGTTTCGTTTTGGTCGTTTCCTAGGACTATTGCGGACTCTTCTGCCTCTTCTACTCTGCCCGTCACCCCTGTGGCTGCTACCCTACGAGAGATGCTCACTGTGCTTTTGCCTAACGTCTTCGCCCTGGCCCTCCTCCAACTTTCGTGGCAATCCACTTACATGCTCTTGGGGAGTGGTTTGACCCGAATGCGTTCCCGCATCTCTACCGGCAAGACCACCTGGCTTGAACGGTCCTCGCCCCTTATGCTTAAGCCTCTCAGTATATACAGCCCCGCCTTAGTCTGCCCAAGGAGGCGATGGCCTGCCTAAGCCGCTGCTCTTGCGCTATCAATTCTGCCTCAATGAGCTCTTCGAGGGTGTTGTGGGCCCCTAGTGAGAGAAGTCTCGCGGTGGACGTGTTTCTGGGGAGACCGAGAGCCGCTTTGTATGCCTGGCTTATCAGACAATTCAACTTTTCACTACTTTTTGAGGTCCAGGTAGGAGATGGCATACACGAGCCGACTGAGGACAAAAGCCTGAACGAGTCCACATGAGTGGCGCTCTTTCATACCTTGTCGCCTAGTCGCCACGCGCTTAATTAGCCGTATGGTCCGCTGGATCGAGGTCTACAACCTTTCCAGCGTTACCTTGTTGCATCATCGTTGAATTGTATAAACATCCCAAGCACCCGTATAGTTTCTACCTCTGGGATTTCGTTTCCTTGGATTTCTAGCTGTATCTTGTTCAGCTTTGTTTTGCAAGCCCTTCCGTTACGGATGACCAACAGTTCCGACTTCTATGGGGAGCATTCCAGTCCTGCCCAACGGGCGTGGGCGTCTACGACGTCCGCCGCCTCTTGTAGGACTTCCTCGATTTTCCCGTCCGATCCCTGACTCGTCCAAATCGTGACGTTGTCAGCCTATAGGATGTGTATATAACACAGCCTTTGGCGTCAAGCTTTTTAGGGTGCGTGATCAGCGCGGCGTTGAAAAGAAACTAGGATAACACCGTTCCCTGCGGCGTGCCCCTGTTTCCCAGCGGTATGCGTTCCGACTTGAGTTCCCCTATGGTACGCTCCGCAGTCCTTTTGGACAAAAAATCTCTTATATACTCGTAAGTGGGTCGCCCTACGTTCAGTTCCAAGAGATTGTACAGTATAGCTTCGTGGGAGATGTTATCGAACGTTTTCTTCAAATACAACACCGGAATTGCCCGCGTACCGTAGTCGTTCCCCGGGTGTATGATTTCTATAGAGAGTTGAAGCATCACGTCCTGCGTGGACAGATGCGGCCTAAATCCGATCATTGTGTACAGTATGAGGCAATTGGTTTCTACGTAGTTCTGCAAACGCTTGAGAAACACGTACTCCATGAGCTTACTGCAGACAGAACGTAAGGGAAATAGGTCGAATCTGTTCGATGTTCAGCTTTCTGCCTAGTTTCGGTATAAAAGTAACTTTTGCGTGTTTCCATGCCGGCGGAAAGTTTCTCTCCTTCTAGCACTTGTGCATATAGTCTGTTCAAGCCTGGACCGAGTCGTAATCCAGATTTTCAAGAATTGTGTACGTTATTCCGTCCGAACCCGCCGCCAAGGTCATTCGTAGTCTCTCCATCGCAGCTATCACCTCCGTGGTGGCGACATCGCCGTTTAGTGCCTCATTCTCCGCCCCAGTATTGCTAGGGGGTGCCTCCCCATCTAGTATCGGGTTGAGATATTTACCCTTCAATTCCTCCAGTAGTTATTCGCCCATCCCATAGTACTGATGTCCTATCTGGCTCAAGCTCATCTATCTGAGCTTGTCATCTTTGGTATCTGGCTCTCTGATAGGCTGGGTGTAAAGGAAGTTGGTTTTAGTTTGGTGTTGCATATATTTGATTCGCTAGGATGATGTAGTAGTTTGATTTGTTTTAAGCGGACTCGAACCAGGTCTGTCTTATATGCCAGTAGCTGGGGTCATCCTTCATGATTGGAAACGGGGCATGCCCTATTGAACCCTCATCGACGAAAGTCTTACAGCTCTGACCTTCCTGTCTATAATTTCGTGTTCGTTTCATTGACAGTAGTTCACGAAGCACCTCCTGTGCAGTGGAAAGGGCTGAGGCGGAAACTAATGAAGCTTACCAATATTACAATATACCAATACCGATATGCTAAGAGCTATGGAACGGAAAATGGTAGATGTAATGTTAATAGCTAGGAAGCGTGCAAAGTGGGTCAGATAAATGACTCTAGTTATTGACATTATAGCGGAAATCAAGAAATCATGGGCATTGGTGGGGCATGTGGTGCGAAGAGACGAGAACCGATGGTCGTTTATGGTACCTAATTGGATTCCAAAGGAAGTAAAGCGTAGCAGGGCGCGGTATAAAGTTAGGGCGGGCAGGTGAGGAAAAGAAGTTTGCAGGGGTAACGTGGATGCAGCTAGCACAGTACCGGGTTAATTGGAAGAATATGAAAGAGACCTTCACCCTGCATTGGGTACAGCCCGGTCATGATGGTGACCAATATTCTGCATCTTTTCTTTGGTGTTCAATAGAGGTGCTGGTATAAAATTACCTATGTTCCGTGTCATACATCAGGTGTAACTCAGCGAAAGTTGTGCAAGTAGTCCGCAAGAAAAAAAAAGAGGCGTACCACTACGCGCTCGTTTTGTGGCGGAGTGGTTTCTGCGGAAACGGGATTCATTCCGAGCATACACGTTTGCAATAACTTGCTTCACGTGCCTGGACATCTTCGCAGTGCGGATCTTGAAGAAAAAATCCGCTCCGAAGAGGCAGTCGAGGTCGTTGCGTTGCGCTGCTTGGAGGGCAGGGTTGCGGGGCAGCGAAAACGCGACACGAACTAAAACGACAAACAAAACATACAAACTCATCGAAACCGATCTTATTTCCTTAAAAAAGGTGCTGTTTGTGGAGTTGATGGCAAACGTAAGATTTATTAAGCTTGCAGACAAAACAACTATTATTTCCTCTTGTCAAGAGCAGGCACTACTTTTCATCACGGATGCCGGGAGCGCAAACAAGGGCTTTAGCTTTGGCAGTGTTGCACATGATGTATGAAACGGACCATAGAAACACAGAGGGTGACTAGAGTGTGTTGGGTCCTTGAACCGCTAATAAGACGACAATGTAATCTTGACCCGTAGTGCGACTTTAGCATGCTATCGCTGGTATGGAGAAACATTACGAAGCACCTTAATATCGCTCCCTCGTTACTTTCCAACCCTAGCCGCAAGCCTATTACACCCCAGTGCGCCCTTTATACTGCTACACTGATTACGGCTATCACTCAAAGCGGCTTGTCTTAGCAGCAACGCCTGCTGGTTCGACTCCCCTCAATTCCTATCCTGCTCACAGTCGTGCTGAACTCACTCATGTGCGCCAAAAGCATGGCATCCTTGCAGGACAAACGGTGCAGCATAACATCCGCAATCTGGCTCGCCCTGCAGTGTTCGCGTATGTACCGGAGCTTACAGTGACGTATCTATAGGGGTGCCATAACCCCGCGGCTTTGTGAGGCGACGCTCAGACGACGACAGGCTGTTAGTGACCGAGTGGCATCAATCAGCCAGGTCTCATTACCCCTCTGCGGAATGGATACGCAGTGGCAAAGAATGCGGCCCGCAGTGACGATCCTTTTTCCTCTAGAATAATTAGCTGTCGACCGGCACGACAGCTAAAGGGATAACCGCCCTTGGAACCTTTCCATTTCTCTTCTTCCCTTTCATGAGGGGACAGGTCCTCTGTGCCAGGCCGCTTTAAGTGGGCGTTTTGTCTCTTGAAATGCAAGTGATGCAAGAGCTGCGGGACCGAAAATGGACGCCCGAGATTGCTGCATTCGGCATTGGTTCTGCTGGAAGAACGCCGCCCAAGTCGTAGCGGGTTTTTCTATGTGATGAAACGACAAACTAGTAGGCGACGACGACGTTAAAGGGACACTGAAGACAGAAATCGGTGTTTGATGATCATATGCTAAGGGCAAACGGACTATACACTCAGCATAAGCAGAGTTTTCCCAATACAGAAAAGACTAAAAATAAAGCAAATACACGTGTCGCGATCAGCGCATATCTCAAATAAACTGTGGTACGTCGACGTCAATTTTTCTTTATTGTCGTCATTTCTCCACTAAAAAATTTTTGTTGAAAAATACAGAAGTTTTCTGACAGCTGTCCTGCCAGATATTTTCTATTCTGCAATGTTTTGTTTTTAATTTTTTTCTGTCATTTGACAGTTTTTTTCTGTTTACAACTGATAGAAAGTTTTTGTAAATTGGCTAAAATTTTCTATTAAACGGCGTTTTTGTTTTTTGTTTTGTTTTTTTTTTATTTTTCTCGCAGTGAAAAGTATGATCCAAATATAACTTTTTTTTACTCGTCTTTCATTTCACGTTTTCTATCTGTAACAACAACGAAATTGCGTTAAGCGCCAATTTCATTAATAAACACCAATTCTAAGGCGAAATCCTTGCCAACTCCATCTCACAAATATGACGCTGGCAATACACGATGGAACCCATAAGGTTGGCCGCGCAACAGTCGTTGCCTAGCCACCCAAAAGAGGCAAGTGAAAAATGCCGAACAGATTTATTATTGTGGCTGTAGGAAGAAGGAAAAGAAAATGCACGGGCCTGCTACTGTCTCTGTAGCTGAGCCACCTCCGCTGCCTCGTGCGGACAGAAGAGAATTGTAGTTGTGGCTGTAGGAAGAAGGAAAAGAAAATGCACGGGCCTGCTACTGGCTCTGTAGCTGAGCCACCTCCGCTGCCTCGTGCGGACAGAAGAGAATTGTAGTTGTGGCTGTAGGAAGAAGGAAAAGAAAATGCACGGGCCTGCTACTGTCTCTGTAGCTGAGCCACCTCCGCTGCCTCGTGCGGACAGAAGAGAATTGTAGTTGTGGCTGTAGGAAGAAGGAAAAGAAAATGCACGGGCCTGCTACTGGCTCTGTAGCTGAGCCACCTCCGCTGCCTCGTGCGGACAGAAGAGAATTGTAGTTGTGGCTGTAGGAAGAAGGAAAAGAAAATGCACGGGCCTGCTACTGGCTCTGTAGCTGAGCCACCTCCGCTGCCTCGTGCGGACAGAAGAGAATTGTAGTTGTGGCTGTAGGAAGAAGGAAAAGAAAATGCACGGGCCTGCTACTGGCTCTGTAGCTGAGCCACCTCCGCTGCCTCGTGCGGACAGAAGAGAATTGTAGTTGTGGCTGTAGGAAGAAGGAAAAGAAAATGCACGGGCCTGCTACTGGCTCTGTAGCTGAGCCACCTCCGCTGCCTCGTGCGGACAGAAGAGAATTGTAGTTGTGGCTGTAGGAAGAAGGAAAAGAAAATGCACGGGCCTGCTACTGGCTCTGTAGCTGAGCCACCTCCGCTGCCTCGTGCGGACAGAAGAGAATTGTAGTTGTGGCTGTAGGAAGAAGGAAAAGAAAATGCACGGGCCTGCTACTGTCTCTGTAGCTGAGCCACCTCCGCTGCCTCGTGCGGACAGAAGAGAATTGTAGTTGTGGCTGTAGGAAGAAAGAAAAAAAAAATGCACGGGCCTGCTACTGGCTCTGTAGCTGAGCCACCTCCGCTGCCTCGTGCGGACAAAAGAGAGAAAGTAAAGAACAAAGAAAAGGAAGAGGGCGAGAAAGGCGCGCGCCGCAGCAGCAGTCGTCTACCACCCAAGCGGTGGCGGGCGCAACGACGGCCCACAAAAGATAAACATTCGGTGGCTGGGCAACCCTCGCCGCAAGCGGTGATGACCCACCATCCTAGTCCCGCAGGGCCAGGAACAGCCAACCCTCACCGCCTGCTCATCCGCCTAACAGATATAGCTGTAACAGGGAGCCAACGAACAACGGACCTCAATGCGGCGCCACTCTTTATATTCTTTCCAATCGAAATTGTTACGCACCCGTTCGTCGGACAGCGCCTTCGGGGTTGTCATAACATTTCGCTTTCTATTCAGCATTTACCTACTATTCAAGTAAGAATGAGTTTGCGGTAGAAAATTGAACAGGGACAAAAATATATCGAATTGTTTGCCTTCCAATTGAGGTTTCGACTGAAAACAGAAAATTGCTTTTTTTTTTCGTGAACGTATTTCCGTAAATGATGTAGAACAGATATTCTCTTCACGGGGATAGAAATTTTTTTAAATATGCCTGTATATTCACACACATGTTATACAGTGTAGAGGCCATGTTAAACATCCGTTCACCTCAAGACGATAGCAGTCAATCCTCGATGTGGCCTTTAAGAACTTCAAGATTTCAAAACGTGATTTTCTGAGCCATAAATGTGTTTCATCTCGCGCTGTGCAATGAACATCGTCCTCCCCAGATACAAAAGCACTTTGCTATCGCCGCTTTTTTTATTTACCTGTTTATTGAGACAAAGGAAATACATTGTAATAAAAAACACTTCAGTCTGCTTTGGCTGAAGTGATACATTAAAATTTCCTGAACTGGATCAGTTCATTCAATACATTCAGCCATGAAGGTGGCTCAACCTGCGCCCGATAAACTTCACGGACATAGCACAGACTTTCAACAAAGTTTTTTCTCACCGACAGCACATTGACATCTGCATTCCTGACTGCCATTCGTGTCTTCCATAAACTATGGAGGCCGAGCAGCATTATTATGTCGTAGGGAATACCTGTGCGATCATTGTCTTTTGGTAGATAGCGTATTCCTATAGGTGTTATGGGCAAATCCTTCTTTATGGTACGTTGGAGAATATCCCAATAAAATACCGGGTCCCAGCATTCAATGAACACATGCTCGATGTTCTCAGGCTTTTTACATAGCAAACAGTTCGTGGTCGAGGGTACAAATATTCCTTTGTCAGCTAGCCAGGTCTTAACGGGAAGTGTACTAGTGTGCAGTTTGAAAAAGAACGACTTCGTACTTGCTTTGATCGGCATCTTTTTAACTCTTTGTAAAACATCTTGCCCTCGGCCACCATTGTTTATCATTCTGTACAAGGGAACTGGCATCATGACATCTATTAAGCCACTATATAATTTTTTCTTGTTCACCAGACTTAGATATTCTATCGAGAATCGAACCTTCAGTATATAGGCAGAGTCAACAATCTCCTTTAAATATCCCTTCAACCCGCGTGTTGCCACCCTGCAGTAGACACAATAAAATCTGGAAGGGCATTTGCTAGGCGCATTTGCATCATTGAACGTAAGAATGGCTCACTGTAATCCCTGAAAAACATAAAAAGGGAGACGAGTTGCCGAACAAACAAATGTGAGAGACCGACACCACCATCTCGAACTGATCGAAATAAATTGGTTCGTTTTGTCCTTTCCCAGTTGGACGCCCAAATGAATACAGCAAACACTCTGTGCATTTTTTGTACATATACGCGTGACATAGAAAGAAACTGCAAAACATACCACAATTTGGAGATTAGAAAAATATTGTATAGTACATACGGATGCCCTCGCAAACATGGATAATTCTCTACCTTGAAATGCCCCTGCTTTCTCCCTCACTTCGGGCATCACGTCATTCCAGTAGTTCTGTTATAATATTGCAGTGGCACTCCCAAGTACTTCGATGGAACGGTTGTCCACTGGAGGTTCGCAAAAGACCTCGGCGCAATTTCCAAATTTCCGTTCCAGAAGCCGACACTTTTGTCCAAGTTAATATCAGCGCCTGTCTGTTCACAAAGTTTTTTGGCAACGAAAATTGCTTCTTGAACACTTTTTCAGTCGCTACAAAACACCGCAATATCATCCGCATAGGCAAGGACTTTCACCTGGGACGACTCAATACGAAAACCGTTAATTAGTTCGGAGTTGATCAGTTTAAGAGAAAATGGCTCCAGGTATAGAGCGAAAAGTAAAGGAGAGAGTGGGCAACCTTGTCTTACTGAAGTCCGCACGGGGACAGTTTCGCTTAAGCTTTTGTTAACAATGATTCGAAAGGTGCAATTGTCATAAACCATTTTTAGACCATCAAGAATAACACACCCTAAATTTGCATGTTCGAGCACGCTTCATGCGATACCCGATCGAATGCCTTCGCCAGGTCCAGTTGGATTATTGCTACTCGACCAGCAAAGTCATCACAACATTCCTGAATACTACGCGCAACATGAACATTTGTGCACATACCGCGCCCTTTTACTCCGCACGTTTGGTGCGGTCCAACGAGTTGCATGATCACACTTTGCAGGCGCTTGGCCAGAACCTTCATGAATATCTTGTATAGTCGGTATTCGTCAGCGTAATCGGGCGATAAGACCCTACCGACTGCAGTTTCCTTTGGTCATCCGTTTTGGGGATTAGCACTACGTGACCAGTACGAAATGACAACGGCATTTGTTTTCCTTTGTACGCTTCCGTGATCACCGCTAATTTCATCTCGAAAAGTCTTATAAAAAGCGGCCCCGAGGCCGTCGGGCCCTGTCGTCTTCCCAAGGACTAGCTCGTCAATTGCGCTTTCAACTTCACCAATGCTGATAGGTTGTTCTAGGCGAACAACAGTGGGCTCATCTAATCTGGGCACTAGCGATAAAAATTCATCACGCAGTTCGCACCTCGTTCTTTTATTCCCTACCAGTTCTGTATAATATTCCACAAAGGCCTGCTCAATTTCCTTCTTGTCGCTGGTAATCTCGTTGTGGTACCGAATCTGCCGGATTTCTTTCTGCGTTAGATACCGCCTTTCATCGCACAACACTCGTTTGTTCGGTGCTTCACCTGCCCACAACTTTTCTGCCCGCGCTCTTATCACTGCCGCTCTGTACTTGTCTGTCTCCAGAGCTTCTAGCTGGTTCTTTAATTCTCGGATTTTGTTTATGTACATGCCAGGCGCTGCTGTTTCCATACACATTATGAAATCCAAATTGCACTTCAATTCTTTCTCCATTTTTCGACATCTTTGATGAAGTGTTTAAATTCAGTTCAATTCAATTTATTTGCAATCCTGATACAAATGATGGCGGGAGCCCAGGGGTAAAAGCTGCCGTTTGACAGCTTGACAGAGCCACGGGCCCCCACTTTGGCAGCACCACAGTAGTCAGGCATATATAAAAAGCACATGTCATGTGAATTTAAACACAAGGTAAGGAAACATTGAAATAATATATACAGCTCTTGTCAGTGTACAGTTATGAACGCAAAGTACACAATGAAAACAAGCAGATAGAAGCCCACACTTATGGCGAGGGGAAAAAAAAGGGTGAGGAAACATTGAGATAATAAATACAGCTCGTGTATTTTACAGTTATCAACGCAAGGTACACAATGAAAACAAGCAGCTAGAAGCCCGCACTTACGGCGAGTAAAAAAAAAAACAAGAAAAAAAATAAATAAATAAAAAAACACGTTAAATCAGTCATGAACAAAACCATTCTGTTGAATGCAAAAAGTACTGAAACAAATTACGACGTGCAGCCCTGGGAAGAAAATTATTGCTTTGTGCTAAGTTGTTAAGCAGTCGGGGTAGTCTATTAGCTAATGTTTGTTCACCAAACGAAGTTCTGTAAGTTTTTACACTCCACTGCTCAGCATTTCTTATATTGTATGATGACTCTCGTTTTTCTAGCCCAGCTAGTTTACAAAGGAAAGAAGTGTTGTTTGAGACCTCGTTTTTTATAGCCTTGCTTAAGCAGTAGTCATAAAGCTTGGTTATTGGAAGTATACTGTACTTTAAGAAAAGAGGTGTCGTGTGGTAAGTTGGCGGAACATTTTCAAGAATCCTTAGGAATTTTTTCTATAACACTTGCAGCATCTGAATATTTCCTGCTGTTGTTGTACCCCATGTTAAATGACAATAGTTCAGACGAGAACTGAACAATGAATGGTATACCATCAACATTACGTTTCGTGGTAATAATACCTCACGGTTCCTGTATATAAGGCCAATAATATTTGAGCATTTATTTACAAGGAAGGTAACATGTTCATCCCATGACATTTTTTCATTAAATATTACGCCTAATGTTTTAAATGAAGTCACGATTTCTAAGGGCACGGACTGTAGGTATATATTCTTGGTAATAAAAACTGGCTTGTTTTTTCCTCTGAAAAACAACGGCTTTTGTCTTACTTGCGTTAATTCGTAACGAGTTCTTGTTACTCCAGTGTTCTATTTGCTTAAGCGTATTGTTTGCAGTATCTGTCAGTTCTGATATGCTATCTCCGGCAAAAAAAATGCTGGTGTCATCAGCATAGATAATAAATTCACGAGTGGAGCTGTGTGGACGATATCGTTTATATATATATTAAAGAGAAAGGGACCTAAAATACTTCCCTGTGGAACGCCACAGCCTACAGAATGCATATCTGATAAAAAACAATTTATTGTTACTGCCTGTTTTCGATGCATGAGATAGGACTGCACAAGCGATAGTGCAGTCCTATCTGATCGTGCAGCGGTGGCGTAGCGGTAGAACATCCGCCTAGCATGCAAGAGGACCGGGGTTCAAATCCCGGTGCCGCGCGATTCTCCACCGGATGGAAAAAAAAAATCCGCGTGTCGACGGAATTGCATACACAGGTTTGGGGTGCGACCTGATGCCGGTGAACACGTACCTCCGGCAACGCATTCCCTCACCAGAACAGGAGTTGGCCACCCTGGTGCTGTAAGTGGCCGCAACCTCCTATGATAAGCTCCATAAAACCCCGGCCCTCAGTCACCAGCGGCTGCGGAACAACTGACCACGGCGACGGTCAGACCTGTGACGCAGCAGGGGGTGCTAAGAAAGCCTGGCTCCGCTGGACAGGCCGCCATTGGAAACTGACCCTGGCAACGTTTAATGCTAGAACCCTAGCTAGTGAAACTGGTTTAGCAGTGCTGTTAGAGGAACTAGAGGGCATGGAATGGGATGTCATAGGGCTTAGTGAGGTTAGGAGGCCGAATGAGGCATATACTGTACTGAAGGATGGGCATGTAATGTGTTATCGAGGTTTACCAGAGGGGCGACAACTAGGAGTAGGTTTCCTTGTCAATAAATATATAGCGGGTAATATAGATTAATTCTCTAGTATTAATGAGAGGGTTGCAGGCATCGTAATTAGGCTTAATAAACAGTATAAACTGAAGGTTGTACACGCCTATGCACCAACATGTAGTTATGATGACCAGGCCGTTGAAAGCTTCTATGAAGATGTAGAATCGGCAGTGCGAAAAGTAAAGACGCAGTATACTGTACTAATGGGCGACTTCAATGCCAAGGTAGGGAAAAAACAGGCAGGATACAAGGCAGTAGGTGACTATGGCATTGGTTCTAAGAATAGCAGGGGGGAGTTACTAGTTGAGTTTGCAGAGCGCAATAACTTACGAATCATGAATACCTTCTTCAGCAAACGGAATAACCGGAAATGGACATGGAAAAGTCCTAACGGAGAGACTAAAAATGAAATCGACTTCATAATGTGTTCAACCCCCGCCATTATGCAAGATGTAGAGGTAATCGGGAAAGTGCGGTGCAGTGACCACAGGATGGTGAGGTCCCGAATTAGCCGAAATCTGAAGAAGGAACGCAACAGATTAGTAAGAAGGAAACCCATCAACGAATTAGCGGTGAGGGGGAGGGCAGAAGAGTTCAGGATCTCGCTACAGAATAGGTATTCAGTTCTAACTGAGGATGGCGACATTACCCTACAGGTAAGGAACAATAATTTCAGAGATATCATTACTGAGTGCGCGGTAGAAGTAGGCGGTAGAATAGTTAGAGAGGATACCGGTAAGCTGTCGAAGGAGACGAAAGATTTGATTAAGAAACGCCAGAGTATGAAAGCTTCCAATCCAACAGACCAGATAGAATTGGCCGAGATATCAAAGCTAATCAATAAGCGTAAGGTGGCCGATATAAGGAAGTATAATATGGAGAATTGAGCATGCTGTAAAGAACGGGGGAAGCCTTAAAGCGGTAAAGAAGAAATTGGGCATAGGCAAAAACAAGATGTATACGATAAGGGACAAGGCGGGCAACGTCATCACTAATATGGAAAAGATAGTCAAAGTAGCCGAGGAGTTCTCTACAGATCTCCACAGTAGCCAAAGTAGTCAGGACCGTAATGAGATTGGCGGTAGGGAAAAACAGTTAGACGTTCCACCTGTGACGAAGGACGAGGTCAAGGAAGCCCTAGAAAGTATGAAAAGGGGGAAATCAGCTGGAGAGGTTCAGATAAACTACAGATTTGCTGAAGGACGGGGGGGGATATCGTGCTAGAAAAACTGGCCACCCTGTATACGCAGTGCCTGGTGTCATCGATGGTACCGAAACCATGGAAGAATGCAAACATTATCCTCATTCACAAGAAAGGGGACTCTAAGGACCTTAAAAATTACAGACCAATCAGCTTACTGTCTGTTACGTATAAGGTATTTACTAAGGTAATCGCTAATAGAATCAGGACAACCTTAGATTGTAATCAAGCAAAGGATCAAGCAGGTTTTCGAAAACGGTACTCTACTATCGACCATATCCATACCATCAATCAGGTGATAGAAAAATGCTCGGAATATAACCAGCCCTTATACATAGCATTCAGTGATTACGAAAAAGAATTTGACTCAGTTGAAACCTCGGCGGTGATGCAGGCATTGCGAAATCAAGGGGTAGACGAGCCGTGCGTGAAAGTGCTGGAAGATATATATAGTGGCTGCACAGCAACCATAGTTCTGCATAAAGAAAGTAACAAAATTCCCATAAAGAAAGGTGTTAGGCAAGGTGACACAATCTCCCCAGTACTGTTCACAGCTTGTTTAGAGGAAGTATTCAGAGACTTGGAATGGGAGCAGTTAGGGATAAGGGTAGATGGAGAATACCTCAATCTGCGATTTGCTGATGACATTGACTTGCTAAGCAACTCGGGTGATGAACTGCAAATAATGATTGATGACCTAGACAGGAAAAGTAGAAAGGTAGGCTTGAAAATCAATATGCAGAAGACTAAGGTAATGTTCAACAGCCTCGGGAAGGAACAGCAGTTTACATTAGGTAGCGAAATGCTGGAAGTAGTAGGCGAATATGTCTACTTAGGACAGGTATAGTAACCGCAGATCCGGACCATGAAAAGGAAATAACAAGAAGAATAAGATTGGGATGGAGCGCATTTGGCAAGCACTCGCAGATTATGACTAGCAGCTTACCGGTATCGCTCAAGAGGAAAGTATACAATAGTTGCATCTTGCCTGTACTCACCTATGGGGCTGAAAGGTGGAGGCTAACCAAGAGAGTTCTACTTAAGTAGAGGACAACCCAGAGGGCTATGGAACGAAAAATGGTAGGGGTAACATTAAGAGATAGAAAGCGTGCAGAGTGGGTCAGAGAAATAACTGAAGTTACCGACATTCTAGTAGAAATTAAGAAGAAGAAATGGACATGGGCAGGACATGTAGTGCGAAGAGAGGATAACCGATGGTCGCTAAGGGTAACAAACTGGATTCCAAGGGAAGGAAATCGTAGCAAGGGGCGGCAGAAAGTTAGGTGGGCGGGTGAGAAGTTCGCGGGGGTCAAGTGGATGCAGCTAGCACAGAACCGGGTCAAGTGGAGAAATATGGGAGAGGCCTTCGCCCTGCTGTGGGTATAATCAGGCTGATGATGATGATGATGATGATGATGATGATGATGATGATGATGATGAAGCGATAGTGAATGTCCGCGGAAACCATAGCGCTGAAGCTTACAAAGGAGTATTTCGTGGTTAAGTAGGTCGAACGCCTTAGAAAAGTCAAGAAATATGCCAATAACTATCCTATTCTTTTCAAGTTCGTCCAATATATATTTCTTTTGCTCTAATAATGCAAGTTCAGAAGATCGGTGCCTACGGAAGCCATACTGAGCCGCTGTTATGATTTGGTGCTTTTCTTCAAAGCGTAAAAAATTCCTGAGTATTACTTTTTCCAGTAGTTTAGAGAATACGGGTAAGATAGATATTGGCGTATAATTCCCGAGTTCATTTTTATCACCTTTTTTAAAGATAACACTTAACGCGCGATTTGCATTTTACTAGGAAATACAGCAGTGATGACACAAAGTTTTAGGATGTACAGGGTCGTCCACTTCTAGCTAGAACACGGTCACTGCTTTTAAAGCAACATTGTATCTGACGCAAGCAGATATCGATGCAAAGCGATGCAAGCACACAGAGACACGGATGTGCTGCTTCACATGGCCAGCCACTTTGGATTACTGCGTGGCCGGGTCGGATGCAATGACACTTTGAAAGCAGTGATCGTGTTATAGCTAGAAGTGGACGAGGCTGTACGTAAAATATGGTAAAATGAGATCAAAAACATACCTAATAGGCTTTATCTGGATGCCATCAATATCAGTTGAAGTGCTACTGTTCAGTTCTTGGAAAGCTGACGTTACATCTCCTTCATCAACCGGTTCGAGAAATATAGTGTCACGAATGTGGACAACTTCACTGGTATCAGTTTGCGGAGCCATATTTCTGGAGACCCTAACAAAGTGTGCGTTAAACGTGTCTGCAAGTTCTTTTCCGGATATGTTCACGCCGTTAATATTTAGAAAAAGGTCTCATAACCAGGCATTCGCAGAACATCACAATCATTTGTAGACCAGGTTTCGCTAATAATGATGGCATCAATGGGCACATCTAACTGTTGGAGGAGAGTCTCAAAATATTCTTGCTTATATCTAACAGATCGAGCGTTGACATGAAGGCATTTGAATGACGTGTGAAAAACCGGACCAAGGTAATCTTTGAAGTCGTCGGGTAGTAGATAAGAAACTTTCGTTGTAGTCTGCATAACTGGTCGTAACACACACAAAAAATCGACTACTCCTTCTTAGTGCAGCTTGTCAAGGTCGCAATAGTGCTGCACGACTATTGCTGACGCACCATCAGTTTTTCTTATCAAAATTGCTCCGTTACTGTGCCAGACATACTTGAACCTATTTGCCTTTGCCCAATCCTTCACTTCCTTCAACAAGTCTCGATTTCGCCTGGTCAAGTTCTCCAGCACGTGAACATTTCCATCTGCAGTTGTCTGATCCCGCCTGCTAGTCCACCATTGGTCCCTCATGCTCTGTCTTGCGAAACGGCAGATTATGCCAGGCACTTTGCCATTAATGCAAACACGGGGGCCAGTTGGTTGATTATTCTGTGGAATACTGCGCTACTTGATATACAGAGACAAATGGAAGACGACACACGAATTGCGCTTCATTCGTGTGTCGTCTTCCATTTGTCTCTGTATATCAAGTAGCGCAGTATTCCACAGAACACACTTTGCCATGTTTAGGCGGCAATCGGAGTAGTGCTGTGATATCATGTTCTGACAACTGGGGTAATGCACTTTGACTGGCAATAGCATTAATTTTTGACAAAAGATTTTCATTGCCCGTTAGTGGTACACCATGAATTTCTAAGTTCAGTCGTCGGTTGCGCCACTCGAGGTCCTTGTTCCTCGTTCTATCGCGATCACCTTGACGTCGTTCTTAAATGTTTCCCACTTTGCTGCATAGCTCCATGAGCGAGTCGAGGGCATTTTAGCTATCTCTTCTTTAATTCGCTCAATGAATTCTTCATCCTCTGGAAGTTTTATGTTAAGCTTCCAGAGGTCCCAACTAAACCGTGACTTTTTGGGCTTGTTACCAAACGTAACCATCACAAGACTGTGATCGCTGAACGAGAGGTGCTTTAGATCGTATTTTTCACATGCTGTGACAAGTTGCAAGCTGGCGTACACTCTGTCTAGTCCCGCATTACTGCCGCGTTGGAAATGCGTAAAACCGGAATGTGAGCCTTGGGACAGTACACTGCCAAGGCCTTCCATATTATAGTCTTGAATTAATGAGTTCAGTAACCGAGCGCTCTGATCGCGAATCGGGGACTTGGGTACTCGATCTTCTGTTAAGCCGACACAGTTGAAGTCACCCATAAGAGTAACACTTTTCGCGCAATTTAGGAACACTGCAACCTTCTCAAAAAAAGTAACACGCTCAGTCTGATTGTTAGGTGCGTACACACATAACACGCCAAGCACTACCAGACAGTACAAAGTCAACAACAAGTAACCAGCCTTCTTCGGATGCTACGACATTTTCCTCCACAATGCCCAGACTGTTTCTCAAAAATAAGGCGCAACCACCCGACCTTCCAACAGCATGACATATACACACATTGTATCGCGACCGAAAATTGGCAACCATTTGATCTGTATGTTCCTCACTCTCAATTTTGGTTTCTTGCAAAGCGATAATGTGCAAATAATGTTCTAGGAAAATTCGGCTGACTTGACACTTGATCGCTGCCAGCCCCCTGACATTCAACGTCGCTATGCGCAATGAAATATGAAATATTCCCTTATATCTGGAGGAACACACAAATCGTGCAGTGCTCACCTAAGGGCACCATGTCGCGGTTTTCGTGCTCAGCGGATTAACACTTGTGTTCACGCCAGCCTTTACCCGAGGCTCGATGCGCTTCTTCTGGGACGTCCTCCATGCGTAGTCAAGTGCGTCGCGCACGTTGCTCCGGCATCCGAAAAGGACAAAGTTACCACAGAAACAGCGCTATTTCGGCGTCGCTTCTGCTGTTCTTCTATCAGGCGGAATAGTTGGCCTTGGTTTAAGTGGCGCTCGCCGCGTCGGTGTCGCTTTGGTGGGCGACTCCTCCACTGCTGCACCGTCACTTAGCTGGTCGCCTTGTACCGCTTGAAGATGAGAGCGTTTTGTGGCCGAAACAGCGGCGTCTTCCATACTTGCATCTTTGACATTTTGTAGTGCTTGCTTCGTTCCTTGAGGTATCCTCCATTTCGACAGTAGGCGTCTTCTCCTGATTTTTCTTCTGCTCCTGTTCGAGTTGAGGCAGTGCTCACCGCTTGAAGGTTGCAGGTCTTTTGCAGCAGCACATGGTATAACCCCTGCTTCCTTCGACGCTTCCACAGCCTCCACCTCATCCATGACTGTTCATTGCCGGACCCATCATGTTGGCGTACGTGGGAACACACTGGCTTTCATCATGCCCAAATCGCCGACAACGCGAGCACCTATGCACTCGACAGTCGCGACGAATGTGGCCTTTCCTTTGACATCGCAGGCAAAGGGGGGGCCTCCCTGCTACTACTAAAAGAGCTGGCTCACCTGTGATACGAATTTGGTGGAGAATATCTTCAGCTGCGACACCTGTTTTCAGTTTTAGGCTCAACATTCCAGTTGTGGACCTCTTTTCGGTGACGCCTTGAACACGCCACCTCTCTTTCGACGTTTCCGTCACTTCACCATATGGAAGGAAGACCACCCGCACATCTTCGTCAGTCACATTGTGGAGAACCCAGTGCACCTCGACTCGGACTTCCTGCTTGTTGGGGTCGATAACGATGTACCGACGTTCCTTGACGGAAATGCTTTCAGCCGCGAGCACTTTCTGCATGGCCTCTGAACTCCTAAACGTAACCGCCCACACGTGATTCATTTGGAATGCTCCCAGGGCTACAACCTCAGGGAGCAAATCCAAACGGGCAAGGGCATCCCTGTAGTCCTCGACCCTATACGGCCGCACCCGAACGTCGCCGTGCAAAAATACTGTGTTCAAAACGATACGACCTGTAGGTAGATGGGGCAGCATCACTTCGTATTCCTCGTTATCATGAACAGCAATCCTGTTTCCGCGGCTCGGCTGAGCCGCTAACACCGCTCCAACGGAGCACATGATAGCACGTCCGCCACGCTCGGTGGCCGGAAGTGGAATCACTTTGCTATCGCCGCAGCCGATCACGCCTCGTGTACAACTGAAACACGATATCGCGCTTTGCAGTAAAAATGATCGTCTGCGTGGTAAAACGCAGTGAGTTTGCCAGCGAAATTAGTTTCGCCTTATCGTTTCGGCCTTACGTCGCTAGTTATCCTGCCATATTATGAATGACAATTTCTCTCGGGTCGTCGAATGCACACTGCGTGGCCCAACACTACTTTCAAGGTCTCAAATACATTATTTTTTACTAGTGTGTTGCGCAAAGAAATAGGCACAATTTAGCCATTTGGGAGCGCTCGCGTTTACAAAAAGAGACAGATTGACCGGATCCATGCTTGAGCTACAGTGAAGTGCAGAACCACGCATATTAAAACCACATTTCTGAATTATATGCGCATGCATAAGTTAAGGCGGTTATTGTAATATTTTTTTTTTTTAGTTTTCAGCGCAATTTTTTGAGACCATATTTGTTGCTTTGCGCCTAAAATACCAGGGAAAGATAGGTCGCGTCCACTGATGCTGACATAGCGCCCCAATTCAGAACAGCACAAGCAAGTTGAAATCAAACCGTCATCTAAACTTTTTAAAAAAAGACGTTTGCGGGACTTGGTAGAAAAAAATTCATTGGAGGCCCTTAGATCTCTTAAGTGCGGTATGGCGACAGCCTTTCCTGCGACTCTACACTCATTTGCCTGTTTTTCACTCATTTGGTTCTTTCTTTTTTTTTTTGCTCCTTGTCCTCTTTTTTTTCTTTTTTTTTTTACTCGTTCTACTTTTTTCACATTTGGCTGTTATTTGTTTTCTTTTTCACTGTTGTATTGTTTTTTTCTCTCGTTTACTGCCTTTTTTTCTCTCTTTTCCTCTTGACTGACTATTTTCGATACTGTAACGCAATGACGAGGCCTGACATTAAAGCATTTCACGTCTTTGCACGTTTTTTGGCACAACTTGAATTATTGCGTCAAAGTTGGCTGTTCTGACGTCTCCCCATTACATCGACGTCCATGGCTATTTCGACGTCGAATTTACTTATGTAGCCAGAGCTACACTACACGCGCAGAAGTACATCTCGCCGAGCCGGGGAGAGGCCACTACTGCGCACGCGCCATGACAACCAACTGCGCCGTTCCTTAGGTGTTTCGCCGCTGCACTCGCTGCAGAGAGGAGAAGAAGGTAACGGCATCTCAGCAGATGCGTGCGCCCGCGCTGAGATTAGGGTAGTTTCGACACTGCGCATGTGCGTGCCTCCGCAGAAATCTGTCCGAGTGGAACAGGAAAGAGTTGCTGGCATCGCACGCGCAGGGCATGAATGTGGATCCTGCCTAGAACGCCGGTAAACTTCGATGCGTTCAAGGGAAGGTTGTGTTCGATGCAACGCTCGGTCGCCCGTAGCCAAAGCTTTCGTTCCACATTCAATTCAGCAGCGTTGAACCTCTCTTGGCTCTCTTGGAATTTTTTTGGCTCTAATTTTACATCAATGAATGTTTGCACAGAGACATTTTTTCCACTCTCTACCTCATTCTTTTTTTCATAAACATTCTTTTTCTCATAAATCACGTCATTATTCGACAGAGACGGTTTGACACCGTCTGCGGACATTACTTTCTGCGCAAAACCATGTCTATTAAGGCTTTCGCCTTGCCTTAAAACAGAAAATAATGGCTCGTCCCATATTGCTTAATTTAAAAGCCAATGTGTGTGTAGCCTGCTGGGCTGGCTTCAGGCCTCTGTTTTATTCCCTAGCTTTACGTGGTGAAGAGTTGAGGTTGCCATTATATGTACACATAGTTATTTGCAGTTTCTTCATCGCAAAATCGTCCTGGTTGCAAAGCATGGCGGCTGGCAAAATTTGTCGGCTCACGCTATCGCCATTAATAGTATAAGCTCCACTCCGAATTAAAATAGTTATCAATGAAGCAAAAATGAGTTCAGAGGAAGAAGGGACGCACAATATAGACAGTAGAGACACCTCGGAGACCGCTGCACAGCTCGGACCCTGAGCTCCAGCTCCTGCTCGTCCAACTGTCTGAAGAGGCTGCTGGGATCAAAGACCTTCCAGCCTGCCTCTAGGCGGCGGCACCCGCCCCCTGACCTGAGTGTCGGGGGGTGGGTAGATCACCTTATCCGTTGGACATTAAACTTTAGTCTATCTATCTTCCGTGCAGCTTTCGTACTAAGCTCATCCGCTCAGCTCAGGTGGCACAGTGAGATGTGACGCAGTTGGACGTTTTCGCATTGCATACAGCTACTGCGCCAGTCAATGCATTAAAATGAGAATGGCTGAAAAACAAAAAACAAATAAGCATGCAGACGAAAGTAGAAATAGTGAGAAATGAGCGCACCTGCAGGCGACGTGTTAAAAGACCTAGATTGATAATTATGATTGATCCGATGGAAGTGCGAATGCATACACCTTTTCGACTCTACTTATGCAGTAATCAGCAGCACATAACGGTATTTCGTTTTATCTAAATGTTTTGTAACATCCGACTATTTCGTTATATTCCTTGCTTCCGCCTCTCTCCTGCGTAATAACAATGAATATTTTCCTCTCTGCATTTTTTGCCACCTGTGAACCTTGGAATGTGGTTCTTCCGTGCACCAGCCGCTGTAAATAGCATGGAGCAGAGGGTTTACACACAGGGTGGTACTCTTAATCCCTCCGCATTAAAAACAGCAGACTTGAGTGCTTGCTGCCCGTGCGTGGTTAGAGGCAGGGGGAGGCAGGGAGCTATACAGTCAGGAGGTCCACGATTGGCGCGGGCATCGTTCACTGTCGATGAAGCATCCATACCGGAGGAAAACTGGCAAGTCGCTTTACTGCCCTGGTTATATCCGGTCTTCCAAATATATTGTTGCCAGAATTATACCAGAAACGGCATCTTTGCTGATCGGGCACGCTGCAGAACTTTGCCATGCGCTCATTCAAGCAGTGTCAGTGAAAGAGTTCAGTACCCGTCCCCTGTAAGAGCAGAGTCGCATGGGAGGAGCACTATAGGTTGCTCCATAATAATGCCTCGTTGCCCATTAAACCGCGTGGCCTGGGTCCGTGCGCGGTCTTTCTTGGCGCAAGATATTTTCTTCTAGAGCTCTCTTTAGGCTGCTCTTTCATTCCACTGTCCATTCTTCGGTTTGATTTAGTTTGGTTTGGTTTGGTTTATGGGGTTTAACGTCCCAAAGCGACTCAGGCGATAAGAAATGCCGTAGTGGAGGGCTCGAGAAATTTAAACTACCTAGGCTTCTTTTACGTGCACTGACATCGCACCGCACACGTCGCCTAGCTTGTCAATTCTTTGCACTGAGAAGTGTACATGCTGAGCTTGCAACATTCTTCCGTTGACGCCAGGTTAGAGAAGAACCAGGAAAAACAAGGCGACGTCTAGACGGTCAGTGGTTGCCCTGTCCCGTGACAGTGGCTCTCTGTGCAGGCGTCCACTCAGCCTCCTCCTCACGTGCAGCTTGTGTTTACTCACAAACGCAGACAGACCGATAGCGAAAGGCAGGGCATATGCTATGTCGGACCTGATCGATATCGGCGCTACGTCGTCTGAGCAGGTCGCGGCCGGCGCGTGAGGTACCTTCGTCACCAGAGATAAGCAGAAGCGCGGTTTCATGTGACTTGCGCCAATGTATGCTGAGACAGTTTGCTTGTGGTGAAACCCTTTATCGGAACCGAAGAGGCGACGTGTGCGGCGCCGATCGATTGCACTGAGGAAGGTCAGAACTATCTCGGCTTCGACGCTTATAAGTATCCAAATTTGTTCTCGATGAACTGTGTGTTTTGTTAGAAGCTCAGTGTTGGTTCCTACGTGATATAGAGCTGCTGTAGGTCGCGTATTGCAATTTTATTGCCACACAGGTAGTCTCCTTGTTGTTTTTCATGGCGGACGTCCGACACTTTTGCACGTGTCCACTTCAGCAAAATCAGAAACGTAGGCTTAGGTAGGGATTGATTTATTTGCGCAGACAAGATAACCGATCCTATGCTAGCGTATAGAGTCTTCTCAGAGAAGTGGTGAAAGGATAGCGACAACCAGGTGAAGGTAATGCGATTAGGAAGATTCCTGGATAGTGAAGGTCGTAGCTGGTTTGGTACAGGGTTAATTGAACATCGATTAGAGAGGGTCTTCTCCTGCTGTAATGGCAAATGCTCTAATGACGAAGATGACAATTATAAATGATAAGGGCTTGCGCATTAACAAAAATTCAGTCGAGGTGGATAATCGCTTCTTTTTCACATTTGCTCCCCAGCGGAATGAGGAAATATGAGCGAAGAAATAGAAATATTAAGTGTTCATCCTTCGACAGATGGCTATGTAAGAGGGCCAGCCTTATTTCCACTGCAACTCTTAACGACCGCCAAAATGATCTTATCCGTGAAAAATTAAACAGCCGGCCTGCAAATTTCGTAATTGATTGGCTTCAGTCTTGATAAACGCCCGGATCTTGAGCGGCTGGTTAAGTAGCATGCATTGGCATGAAGTTACGCTGGTCGAAACCGGCCAAACTATTCTCAACAGATTGACTGCTTTGCATGACTGCATGTAAAAGTCAAAGGCGAGATTCCTGGTTCTGCTTTGATTAGGTCACACACGCGAAGTTCAATCGTAGAGAAACTTCTGCTCAGCTTTAGCATTCTGAACGAAGCTGTCCTGGCTCAGCTGCTCAGACGTCAGCTTTATCTACAGCGATAACAGACCACTACCAACTAATCTTTTTCTTTCGGGTTTGAATTTCACAGCCACGAAACACGAGTCCATAGCAGCAAGCTTGCGTGTTTGTCTTCCTTGATGCAAATAAAAAAAAAAAAAGGAGGATGTGAGCCCAAGCGATGATGGATGTTCCTAGCGCACTAGTGTGTAATATTCCTGCGCGTCGCGACGGCCAGCCAAATGGCTCACGTCATACCTCGTCATAAAAAAAAAAAAAGACTATTCGCAGTTGACGGCTGAATATTACATCCGGACACATTTTTTCACATACTTTTCCTCATTGGGGAGAAAAAAAGGTCATTGAAGTGAACAGAAACGAGCGCGTGAATCTGGGAAAACTAAAGTCAGCAGAACTCTAATTCTCTGATGTTCGTTTAGAACACATGGCTGTTTTTTCCCAAGAGACGGCTAACCAACGGCTGTATTCAAAGCAGACGTGTTAGTGTTGAACGTTCATGTGAACGTGGACCGAGGAAAATTTTGTTGACATTGTATATATGTCAAAGAGCAAGGCTTAAAGTTACGCGGGACACTGCGGTGATGCTGGGTAGCAGAGGCTGCTTGGATCTTGCAGAAGTGCATGTTACAGCTCAAAGCGCTTTTTGAGTATACGTTTTGCCCCTAGCGACTCTTGAAAATAGCAGTGACTTTGCAGACCTTCAGGGGAACAGTAGATAAACGAGCTGGTGTTCGTTTGTTCAGGAACCATAATGCAAGGCAGCGTTGACTGGTGCTTCCACAAAACACCTTGCATACATTTACCCTATGTAGAACTATATGCTAGCGGGGCGCGCCATTTTTATTCCGTTTTCTTTTTTTTTAAGTAAAAGTTTTGAGGCTCTTCTCTATAAGACGCCGTAAGTCCTAGAAAAAATAGTATGTGGACGGTTGTCAAGCTTCGTATATACATAGCTAAAGGCGCTAACCGCGTCTTGCAGTCATGCAGTCATGCTGACTTGTGAGCAAAGTGACTGTGCTGCTCAGCAGGAGCGTGCATTCCGCCCTCGGCCATTATGTGATAATACAGAAGAGGTCTGCAAGCTGCAGGAGACATAAGGTGTGCGCCCCCAGTTGTTCTCCCTGATTCGAGGCATTCGGAACGACCACTGACGCAGATCAAAGCTCAGGGCTTTGTCGCAAAGGATAACCGTTGCGTGTTTTGAGTCGATATGCATTCAGCACAGGTATTCCTGCTTTCATCGTCGCGCGTGAATTTCGGAGGTGAACAGATATATTTCAGTATCTCAAAATTATGCATCACGACGAACAGGCCAGAAGGTGGATACAACAAATTCCTCAGGGCGTCATTCTTCTCCACCAAGGTTACTCATTTGCGCCAGGTACCTCCATATGTCTTATTCTTCCTAGTATAACTAAACAATAATCAGATTTTGTTCATTAAGAGAAGGAAGATACGTTTGCTTTTTTTTAATGATACTTAACATCACCGACTGGCACGTATTGGCTATGAGAGAGGCCATAACGGGGTCCATTGATTTTTTTCGACTACCTACAGTCCTTTAAAGTGCATTGGCATCACGCGCAGTTCCTTGACCCCGTATACATTTGGACCTCATCGAGGAGCAGCGGTGAAATCCAGTACTAGATCCCCCAACACTGGGCTGGGCAGCCATCCGCCACAGCCACTGCATGACAGACACGCAGGACAGATATGGGGCAAGGGGAACCAGGCCAACGTAAAGGGAGAGATGTCACCAATGTGCAAACTAGGTTTGTTCGTACATACATAAGAAGTGTGACAGCGGGATGATGAGGTGAAAGTTAATAGTGCATGTAGTGTAGTTCTTTAACAGAGCGAATGTACGGCAAGTTTTCTGCTTTATAAGAGACTTTTAGAGATTTTGCACTGACGCATCTCTAAACAGCGCATACTGACGGGCGAGGTGGTACGACATTCGGTTTGCATAAAGAAACGTGTGCAGGCCTGCTTTGACGTAATTTATTGTAAGCAGTTCGTCAGGCTTTTCGCTTCTAAAGTGGGGGCATGAACGAAGCCGACTTGAGTAAGCTTACTCGACCCTGACGACATTGATCCACCTTGAGTTAATATAGCACCGCATGACAGGGAACAGCTGAAGGTGAACGTGTTTGGCGCCTTCGTTGCTTTGTATCACTGAAGGGAACGCTGCAATTTAGGAACAAGGAGAAAACCACTTGTCCTTCGTTTTCGTAAGATGGCCTCCGCTTGACTTCGCGTTCTAGCTTCCTTATAGAGAAGTTGACGCTGACGGGAACGAGGACTTAGGAAAACTTCCTTAGCAACATACACATGCCAAAGAGTAAGAGGAGAACAAAGAGTAAGAGGAGAAGTTGGATTCATGCGGAACATCCACTGCTTCAAATGCACTTCCTACAAAAACAAATAGCGATTCACAAATATCGATAGCATATACACTTCGAAATTTAAAACACTGGATTTCCTATATAGAGTCCTCATTACGCATCACATCCTGCTTGCATATAAATAGAGAAACACGGCTCATTCAATGTTGACCAAGGAGTCGGCCTTCTCGGTAAAGGTGAAGGTCAGGGTCGCGAGATAAAGGCGCGAGATGTGGGCGCCATTTAGGTGGAGCACAAATGAGGGCTGGGAAGAGCAGTCGGCCAAAAGAGAAGTGACGATAAGGAACGCTTATGCATGCCCCCTTCTCGCTGCCCGCAGGCTGCTTGTCTAGCTGGGTGGGCAGTTTGTTTTGACTAGACACTTAGCGACTTCATTTCGCGCTCCGTCGTCTGGAGATTATCTACATGCGCATCCCTCGAGTGGAAGGCCAAGAAGGAAGTGGGACTGTGTTAATAGCCCTTCTTTTTAAGCTAGACAAAACAAACAGTGTTGTTAAGTCCTTTTTTTTAACTCCTTACTGACTTATCATTATCACTTTTTAACTGGACACTGTTATCCGCAAAGTGGTTGTCATTTCTAAAATTAAAAATCACATTAGTGTAAACGACTCTTAATTACAGGCAAATTCATAATTTCTGAGCCCATATTGTACGCATCACCATATCATATGTCAATTATATATGGCTTCATATGGAATCGTATGAATATATATTATATATCATATGACATACGATAATTATATGGATATGAATCATATATGGCTTCATATGAAATCATATGGCTTCGAATCACGAATAACGATTCATGGATACGCATAAAATATGATCGAAAGGCAACTCATCCATAACACGCTTGCAACTTCTGGACATTTAGCAGTCAGCGTTACGTTTCAGGCTTTACAAGAGTCTAAAACAAGACCGTACATCTCGATAAACGCAACTCACGACATCTCGCAACTGCGCTGCGCTTGGCAGGCGTTATAGACTCGCAGCTCTGTCCTCTAAAACCCTTTCGCGACGCGCGGTTTTGACTGTTGCCTTCTGGAAGCGTTAGTCAGAAAGCGGAGACACCTTCTCGCCCCCGGAGAATTTACTACGTCAGCAGCACTTCACGGGTCCGCGGGCCGAGCACGTGAGGCCACTCTGGCACGGACCGGAACCGGCGCCGTGTGCGTAACGGCTTTTGCTCCGATTTGTTTTGGCGTCGGGGTTTTGACGCTTATCAGTATTGCGTGCGACTCACGCGCGTTGCAGCAAGGTTTTTTTTTCTTGCGGGGAAGGTGAGAACGCTTGGGCGAGCTGCCACAGACTACACTAACTCGTCTACGGATGCGTATCCGTGTTATGTTTATGTGTGCAGTTCCTGTTTGTTTTCTGCCTCGACGCCCTTGAACGGCGAGACGCGGAAGGTCGCTTATCGGACAAAGGGCAGACTGCTATACTACTTGCTGCATTTTTTCTGCCTGTCACGTCACTGATAACGTCGGGCACCCGCCCATGTCGTAACTCTTGCCGGACGCCTGTTATCGTCTTCTTTTCCTTGGCATTCGCGTACGAGGTGCCTGTAAGCATGCCCTGGAAAAAGACTAAAAATGAATGAATGGGTTTTAACGCAGGAAATGTTGGACAGTCAAGGAAAGCCAGTGAGCTGTGGCCATTGTTCGCCTCCGCGACATTTGAGGCCGGACGGCAAATGCACTACATTGTTGTACGACGCCGAGGTATGACGACATCGCGCATATGACAACCATCAATATGTAGGAAGAAGATTGCTAAATGCCGAGAAGAAAAAAAGGCAGTGAGATTATATTGTCGTATTCGAGCACACTCGAGTTTTTGCCATTTTCTGCGCGCTATAGCAAAGCCCTCAGCCTCACAATTCTCCAATTTTTCTGTCTTAAACCTCTGCTTGACATTAAAATATAGAGAAAAATTACACGACTGTGCTTAAGTCTGTTAAAGAGCGGAAATGACGAAAGCCACCGTTACAGGATGATTTCACTAACTGCATGGTCTCTATCGTCATCAGCATCTTCAATATCGCTACTATCACCGTTATCAACTAAATGAAGCGGCATTGTCATCACTACTATCATCACTACAACTGCAGCGTCATTACCATTATCATTAATTATATCGTCGTTATCGTTCCTACTATCATCCTCACGGTAAACAAGGAGAACTACAGTCGGTTTCTCACGAGTCCGGCGTGGGGCACTCAAAGTACACAATGCCATTATCATTATCACTAACTGCATCGTCTTTGTCATCGTTACTATCATAATCACGCTAGACAAGGGGAACAACGGTCGGTTTCTCACGATCACCACTCAGAAACACACGACTATAATAACAAACTCACAAGAAGAGTGCAGAAACTACACCAGAGGCAGGATAGTGCAGGCAGCCTGGGAACCCCCAAGAATATCAGGGAAGATGAAAGGAAAGCGAAGCTGATATGAACACCGGTGCACAAGTCCGTATACGAAGGCGCGAACGCCGCAGCCCGAGACTTCCTACCCAGGGCACTTAACACACGGACAAGAACAACTACTCAAACATGTTGAGTACTTACTCGGAAATCCTGCAACACTATAGACTAGGCAAAAGGGAATACGCGCCACCTGACTAACACTTCGACAAAGGACAAGTAATAACAGTGAGAAGAATTCAAACAAACACGATTCAAGTCCAAAAAGACTTCACGCAGTGTACCCACGCTATATGAGCCACAATGCGCAAACTGTGACATGGAGGCGGACCTATACCACATGGAATAGGCCTGTCAGTGCAACACCGCAGTAGAAAGGATAAAAGAAACGACGATTGAGCGGTGAGAAAAAATGCTGTCCACCGCGGACCCGAACGTTCAGCAACAGCTGACTTTAAGGGCAACAGCGGCTGCAAAATCCAACGGACTAGAATAGGGCGGCCGGCCTCCAACCCATATTTCAATAAAGAATGTTTTCGTCATCTATCATTACCACGAGCCCGGCATGGAGTACTCAATATTACAATATTTACACGGGAACCCTCATGTGTATTGAACTGGGGTAACATGACTAAAACTATTTCATTGCCTTTAATGTGCGGGAGCCAGTCGCCGGATCCACAAGTGTTGTAATTTCACAATACCTTACAATTGCTTCCTTAAACTATTCTCTCACTGACCTAGTGTCAAGATTTTCGTGACTTACCTCCATCCTACTTCTTCTTATACTATGCCGACCCAACGCCATTACAAGATTATATGGTATACCGTCCTCGTTTTATAGTGATTTGGGCGATCGGCTTAGGATTGGAGGAATAGTGGTTCGATCGATCCACGGGTAGACAGATTTTCTCCTTAAGGGTCAGTTCATGCGGAAATTTGCTGGCAACACTTCGTGCGAACAATTCCGCAGTCTATAAAGCAGGAAGAGCTTTCTCTTCGGAAAAAAAAGCTCTGTATGGTCGCGATAAGGTAATATTCAGTGGCCGCGTGATCAGATACGTTTCGCTGGCCACTGCATTACACCACTAGCCTATACCACCGCCGAGCATCCCACATCTTCTTCTTCGTGCCTCAGAACACATGACCCATACTCACAGTGGGGGATTGGCCACGGTCGTACCGTACATATATGATAAATCTGGAAACAATCCCGCATGTTTCACTGGCAGTGTCTCACGTTGTGCTCTGCGTGTCGACATCTTCATCAACTGGCATCCATGCGAATGCACACAGAACGCACATATTACGCTGCCCTCTGAACGTACGTTAAACAGCACCGAAATGTGGGAGGGCTCAGAAAAAACAAACAAACAAATTTTTGAAAAACTGCTTTTTCCTTTTTTTTTTTTCCCCGAGGCATGGAAAACCGGGAAAACAACCACAAAATATGATTCTCTTAAAGAAAATGATAATTTGCGCTAATAGATAGATGGCTGCTTCTAAGTAGGAAATAACACTGTAAAGGCTGCAGAAAGAATACAATTTGTTTCTGTTATTTAGTTTTGGCTGCACAAATTAGGCTTACTTCAGAACGTTCGTGATAAATGTTATCAAAACAATTTCAAACGCCGAAATACTGCATTTTTTTTTGTATTTCCCTCTTCCAGTGAGTGTTAAAAAGTGAGCATATGAAATATAGTCTTGATCTGATTATTCGTATTTCCAATAAAGTACCAAGAAAATCTAGTCAGACTGTAGCTTCATTGGTGAGAAGGTTTCATTCGGGCGCGGATGCCGATCCACTTGACGATCAGCCCATCGATCACCAATGCAGCAGCTGGCAATTGTCGCGCGTCGTTGCGCCGTTGATAGCACGTCACGTTACTGTGATGTGACGTCACTAGTACTAACTGATAGAGCTTCATATGTCATTAAATTAAATGGTGCTAACAATGCGTCTCGATCGGTCGAAAGAGCATTTAACGGATTTTGGAGCTAAATTAAGATATATGTAAAAGGGTTGTTGTGTCCAGATTTTGACTCTGGATGACCTCAGACACAGAGAAAACCCATAACATGACTATAAATCCTCAAACCTCAGTGTTACAACCCCTTTAACAATACCATGATAAAATTTGAATGCATACAAATTGAACTGGGAGAAAAATAGATTGTGCTTTAGCTCTAATTAACCCTAGTTGAATTGCGAAAGCAATGGTAGAAGCTTATTTTGCCTGCTACATTAATCCCCTATCACTCCCTATCAGTGTAAGGTGCTACATTATTGGGGACACTTAAGCTCATCCTTTAAGGGTATGACGCGAGAGCGTAAGCTACCAGCCCACATATAAAGTCACGTTTCAACAAAGCCGTATGGACGTGCCTGCGCGTCGTAGGGGTAGCGAGAATGCAAACGGTTTGGCAGGCTGATTCTGATATTACCCTCTATGAAAGGAGCGACCCGAGTTGGCAGCTCTTGCCAGTGGCATAGGGGTAACATGAATTCAAATGTCACGGCAGGCTGATTTTTTAATGAGCAGGCCATACCTACGGCTCTACACGGCGTAGCTGCGGCCACCCGAGGTCTCGCTATAGCTGTCGTGTTGCAACAAAAAGGTCTGAAATTCAACATGAACAGATTAGAACAATCTAGGAAGGAACGAGCACAAACCTATCGGCAGTACTAGAGCGCCTTGGTATGTCAATGATCTAATGAAAACTGCGATGAACTTTAATCTGGCTACCAAACATTATAAGAAAATGAACAGAACTGTCAGTTCACATGGGTGTATTGTATTTACTACAACAAACTGAGAACACATGCAAAACAGCATTTTTTTGGTCAGATGGCTTGCTGTACTAACCAGAATTGGGGTAAACGTTAAATTACCAAGACTGATAAAGGAAAAAGGAGCCGTTGATATTAAAAGACTAGAGTATAGCTTAAAATGCAGAAATGTCTGATACTCATTTACACATAGCTTATCTGGAGATAAATGTGGCAAACTTTGAACAGCATGTTAACATTTGGACATTTTAACATACACAAATGTTGCATGTAGATATAGTTCCGTGTTTGATGTAAGGAAAAATGAGATAAACCCCAAACAGTACAAGATAACTCATAGAAATATAAAAAGCACATTCGGGTGTAAATATGGGCGAGAAAATAAAACCACGAGCAAGATTAAGCATATATAAAAACACGATGAACATACAAAAATGTTGCATTTAGATATGGTTCCGTGTTTGATGCAAGGAAAAATGAGATAAACCTCAAACAGTACAAGATAACTAACATGATTTTAAAAAGCAGATTCGAATGTAAATATAGAAAGGCTGGACTAGTACCAGGAAGGAGAAAATGCGGAAACGTGGCTTGACCTTACCGCCACATAATTGACTGCAGAGAAAAATTCCGATATAGCTTGAACTGCGCATAAGATTTTGCCAGCAAAAACAAATCAGAAGTGAAATATATATGAGAGTGAGAAAAAGAATGCGCTAAGGGAGGTGTAGAGACACAGAATTTTGCTTACACGCACTACAACGAATTGTTTCTCCTCTCTTTTCCGGCACCGCTCATCAAACTAGACACTTTAAGTTGTATGTTGTAATGAATGAACAAACCTTCTGTAATCTATGTCCTGTGGGCCTTTGCCTGCACTAGGTGTGCATACAGACTAAATTTGACCACTTTTGACACGCGGTAGTGGAGGCTACAACACACATGGCAGCAATCTTCTAGAACTAACAAAGGTGTCATTTGTCTTTTTATAACCGTCTGAAAGCACCGCGAGATTTGCACGACAGCACTCTGTTCGCTATTTTAATGCAGATAGACTTCTTGAATAATACAAATATTTGATACTTTTTATATTTTTCTAATATTTCAGGTAAAAAAAAATTTTCTTGTTTTTTTTTTTTTTTTTCAACCTTCAAAATTTGCGGAAATGTTACATTTCTAGTATAATGCGCTACCACCAGGGCCCTGAACTATTGATTTCGACGATATTTTAAATCTGTTTGGCCTTGAAAATCGAGCCTCCAACCGAAACCGAAGTGAAATCCGACATGGCAGCAGTACTTGCGCATCTAATTGGCATTTGGCGTAACCAAGCTAAATCTTCTGCCAATTTTTTTTTTGCACGCAAATTCGCATGTTCAGTCTTTCTTATATGTCTTTCATAGCGCTCTTTGTCGTGCATATATATTCACGATTGTAAATTTGCTTGCTCAGCATGAGGGTTTCAATGCAGCTTCCTCAACACGTGAGAAGCCATATAGACCTGACAAACTCATCCCTCAACCTGTGCTCTTACAGCTTGTTTTTTCCTGACTACATATTGCCCTAATACGCTCATCCGGTGCGGCCGCCGCGCAACATTCTTCCATTTCTCATGGAATCACCACAACTAAAAACACCACGCGCATCGTTCGAGCAGTGGGCGGCAGCACTTTCCAGAAATGATACATTGGGTGAGCGCAGCAAGGTCATCGACTGAGTCATGGCGGCAGCCGCGGCCAACATCGTTCTCAAATAAGAATATCCACCACCGGCTCAAGTACTCTGATTCGCCAAATAAAAATGTTCAATCTATCGATAAATAAATCAATAAACAACTCAATCGATCAAGCAATTAATCAATTAATCAATCAATCAATCAGAACAGAATACAGGTAACACAGTACACGTTCGACGCGTCATACACTGTCTTCGATTCCTTTGTCCGATGCTCAAACCACCGAAATAAATTGCCGCTGATCCCTCGGTGGTTAGAGCGCGCGACTACCGCTCCCAAGAATACAGGATCAATTTCCGGCCGTGGCAGTCGTTTTTCGATGGTGGAGAAAAGGAAGGCGCCTGTGCTCTGTGTGGTGTCAGTACAAGAACCCCAAGTGGTTGTCTAAATTTCCGGAGTTCCCCACTAAGGAGTCCTCCATAGCCTCAGTCGCTTTGGGGCATTAAGGCCAAGCAACCAAACCTAAATGCCTAGAAGTGCTAGAAATAAGTTAATAAAATCGTAGTGTTATCGTTGCCAGATCCTCGGTAATGAATTGGAGTAGTGTTGCAAGTTGCTCCCGCTATAACACGCTTCTCATCAGCCTTCTTTTCTAGGCCGTGTTTGGTCACAGGAAGCGCGGCTATCAGTCCTTCTTGCAGTTGCCCAAGTAACAGACGTCTTGAAGGGCATGCTACTGCAGTGACCACCGATTTGCCAGAACGCAGCAGGTGAAGCTATGTAACATCATTTTGTAGGGTGCCTGGGTAGCAGCTTCGCGCGATACTGTCGAATCACTTTATGATTTGAGGCACGTGACGCTGCGTGTGAGATGCAATAATAATAATCTGAAGTCATCATACGCTGCATAGACTGCTCTGTTCGGCGCATGACCACTTGTAGGTCGTACAGCACCACGGCTAGTGATTAGAGGCGTCGATTTCAGCTTACCTGGTATACTTTTGCTCATTTATATTCTTCAATCAAGAGCCCACTACACTGAAGAGAAACAGATACAGGAAGGCAAGCATAATAACCAGCAGTGTGCTCCAGTTTTCCTGTTGGTTGCAGAGCACTGGGGAAAAGGAATAGAGGGCTTGTAATTTAGAAGAGAAGGACTGGATAAAAACAAATGCTGATGAGGTAACGACTTCGATACTGAAAAGCCGCAATTTTCTGCTTAAATCAGAAGTCCCCAGGGATCGAAACAGTGGTTTGTAACAACTTATTCAGCATTCAAAAAAAAAAAAAAAATGACCAGCACACAGAAATACACAATGACCGTGTCATTTAAGTAGCGCGCTGAATAACTTGTTACGAAACCATGCTTCACCAACTAGCCCAGCAACGTGTTTTGTTAAGTGATAGAAACAATGATTTGAGTGCTTTCAGGACTTTCCATCGAGGTGGCTAATGCCCGATGATTTATCTTTCCATCGTAGGGCGGGGATCGAAGCGGGCATTGTACAGCGTTCTTCTTTCGAGGCTAAACACTGTACTTTTAAGGAATAGGTGTTTTATTGTCTCATTATAGACACAACTGGTCCGGAAAGTGTTGTCTTTCATGCCAGCGAAGAATGAGTGCTGGGTTGTAGAAGCACAACCAAGCCACAGCCGACAGAAATAAGCTACCTATCGTGGTGAAAAACAAAAAAAAAAAAAAAAAAAAAAAGAAAAAGAAAAAAAAAAGAGATGGAAGACGGATGTTAAGTTCGGGATGCTGGGGATGGAGGTGCGGTTTAAGAAAGAAATTACCCGAGGTCTAAGATATATGGAAGGTGTTCTTCAAGCTCGGCCTCGATATCTGCTATTTTGTCCCAGAGGCGGAATGGAAAGGGGCTACATTGAAATTCAAGTTTGCAATGTTGGCCGCCAGCAGCGATGCACATCTACCACCAGCCCTCTAGCATCGTGGTACGTAGAATAATGAGGGTAGTTAGGGACGGCATCAAAGGTAAACTGCATTGGGGACTTCTTCACTGAACGCCAAACGCTTACTACTCAGTTTTAGAGAACGGTCCGAAGCCTCACGTAGTGGTTTCGGCTAAACGATACAGTCGTCGTAGTTGTGCGACAAGTAATGCCTTGCTCTTTGCTGGAGGAAAGGCCTATATGGAAAAATGATGCACATCACACTTTTTTTTTATGCGATTTCTTTTAGCTCTATTATTCGGCGGAAAAAGTTGGAACGAGGAGGCAGAGTTGATCGTATACAAGAAACTGGCGCGTATCAGAGCTGGAAGTGAGGCAAGTTATTAATCAATTTTTATAAAATAATTTATAGCGAACTCAGACAGCTCATTACCCACTGGCGCACTGCCATTAGTAACAGCCGCGGCAGCTCCTAAATACTCAAAAATGGGATTCTCTTCGGCGCTACAAGTCAAAGAATTCATGATCTCAGTCCCCGGGAAAAAGGAACTGGTCGGGCGGAGCGCGCATACAGTCACGCATATTAGGGCGCGTCAACCGTTTATGCAGGGTCTATTCTACTGACGGTCACATTCCCACCAAGAATGACCAGAGGCGTCTGTCGCCGTATCATACGCTAACTTCAGCTGTTAACTAAAACCGGTCGTCACTATAGAAATGAGTCGATTAGCATTTATCGTAAGCGTTTCTACCGACGGCTAGTGTTCCTAGCGTTGGCATTCAAGACGCTATAGTCCTACATTTCCTATCATACCATGTCGTTACCTCCTGCTGTTTTATATCAGTTCCTTCTTTTTTTCTACGCTACCCATGAGCCATGCCTTTGAGCCGTTATCGCCGTGATCAATGGAGTCACATTACCGGAAGCGTGGAAGTACGCACAACTTTCCTCTTTGTCGTCTGCAGTAAGCGGAGTGTGCATTTGTTACTTAATAAAAAACGATGTATCGCCACTCCATTTTCTTGCTAAATGTGTCTGCCCCGTCTGTAAGACGTTTACGAGCCTTTTGAAGGAGGATACAGCACCGGTGGCCGTGAAAGAAATTAACGCAGAGCAGGTGAGGTATAAAACGACGAAAGGGCTCAGCGAACTGGAAAGAGTGCCCACCTTGACAAAGTATAATGTGCGTGGGGAGAACAGAAGGAAGAAGCAACGCTGCGTACCAAAGAACGCTAGAAAGGGCGAGGGAGGAAAGAACAAGGACTACGTACTGCGAGGAAGGCGACCCCCACGGTGGCAAGATGTACAGAAAAGCCTACGGGCAGACAGGAACACAGGCACTCAACCAACCCACGCAGCCTAAACGAATTACTCCTTCAGCGAAACTCCATTACCGGGTCACGCCGGTGTGTATGCAAATGAGCACGTGAGCGGTCTTCTCTCGTCTTATGGGGCCACGTGGCGCCTTTGACCCTTCTCTTACAAGGAGTTAACGCTGCACAGGGGCCGTCGACACAAGTATTCGCGTTGTCTAAGCAGGCGCTGACAGCGGGAGGATCAACAAGCGCCAGTCGCCTCGCTTAATTTTCCGACTGGAAGCGTTGAGCGCGCGCAAAGGAGCGAAGACTGGGCCTTGGCCGAGGAGGCTGTAATAACAAAAGCGAACGCGCACCGCGGGAGGTCGGGCGGCCCGCCGAAGGCGTAGCGCTGGACGCATGCAAGGGTTAACGAGGTCGCCGAATCTCCGATGAAGAGAGGGATGGCGCCGCGGCGGTTGCGGGGGAGCAAGAAGCGAAGCAATACACGAGGAAGGTGCGGCAGGTCGGAGACCCCACCTGCTAATATCCGGTCCCGCGCGCGCGCTGGAAGTCTCACGATCTAGATGAAAGTTTTGCCTTTGTATCGCTCTTCCCTGTTGTGATTGGTCGTTGTTGGGAGGGCTCACGATCTAGATGAAAATTTTGCCTTTGTATCGCTCTTCCCTGTTGTGATTGGTCGTTGTTGGGAGGGCTCACGATCTAGATGAAACTTTTGCCTTTGTATCGCTCTTCCCTGTTGTGATTGGTCGTTGTTGTCGTCCTGGTTCGACGCATCTTGTTTACCGCTTGAAGCCCCTGCTACGATGTACACAAAATAATCATGCCATAAAAACATTAACAGCTGAATGCACATTTAAAAGCATTTCTTTTCCTTTTGACTTTTTTTTTTACTTTGATGCCTTTTTTTTTTATTTCGTTAACTTGCCATAAGGCATATTATAAAACGTCATGCAAATCGTTTGCTGCCAGAAACTGGAGAAGACTTTTGCTTTTAGAGTTGTTCATTAGCCTTTTCGGAAATCCTCCTCCCTCGTCGCCGACAGTCCTACTTTCAGAAGAATCCGTGTCCTTGACACCCTCGTCCCTGCACAAATCTGCAGCAGGTGGCGAACATCCGCCTCTGCAGCCGGTGTAGAACATTTTGGGCAGGCGATTGGTCATATGTCTTGGGAGTCCCATCGATACTTGACCGATGGGGTAAGGGCCACCCCAGCCCTTACCTCCTAAGGGATACCTCATCAAGTCTATTAAGGGGGTAAATCCCTTTTCAGGTGCAGCGGTGGCGTAGCGGTAGAACATCCACCTCGCATGCAAGAGGACCGGGATTCAAATCCCGGTGCCGCGCAATTCTCCACCGGATGAAAAAAAAAAAAAAAAATCCGCGTGTCGATGGAATTGCATAAACAGGTTTGGGGTGCGACCTGATGCCGGTGAACACCTCCGGCAACGCACTCCCTCACCAGAACAGGAGTTGGCCCCCCTGGTGCAGTAATTGGCCGCAACCTCCTATGATAAGCTCCATAAAACCCCGGCCCTCAGTCACCAGCGGCTGCGGAACAACTGACCACGGCGGCGGTCAGACCTGTGACGCAGCAGGGGGTGCTAAGAAAGCCTGGCTCCGCTGGACAGGCCGCCATTGGAAACTGACCCTGGCAACATTTAATGCTAGAACCCTAGCTAGTGAAGCTAGCTTAGCAGTGCTGTTAGAGGAACTAGAGGGCATGAAATGGGATGTCATAGGGCTTACTGAGGTTAGGGGGCCGAATGAGGCATATACTGTACTGAAGGATGGGCATGTACTCTGTTATCGAGGTTTACCAGAGAGGCGACAACTAGGAGTTGCTCTCCTTGTCAATAAGTATATAGCCGGTAATATAGATGAATTCTATAGTATTAATGAGAGGGTTGCAGGCATCGTAATTAGGCTTAATAAGCGGTATAAACTGAAGGTTGTACAGGCCTATGCACCTACATGTAGTATGATGACCAGGCAGTTGAAAGCTTCTATGAAGATATAGAATCGGCAATGCGAAAAGTAAAGACGCAGTATGCTGTACTAATGGGCGATTTCAATGCCAAGGTAGGGAAAAAACAGGCAGGAGACAAGGCAGTAGGTGACTATGGCATTGGTTCTAGGAATAGCAGGGGGGAGTTACTAGTTGAGTTTGCAGAGCGCAATAACTTACGAATCATGAATACCTTCTTCAGCAAACGGAAGAACCGGAAATGGACATGAAAAAGTCCTAACGGAGAGACTAAAAATGAAATCGACTTCATGTGTTCAACCCCCGCCATTATGCAAGATGTAGAGGTAATCGGGAAAGTGCGATGCAGTGACCACAGGATGGTGAGGTCCCGAATTAGCCTAAATCTGAAGAAGGAACGCAACAGATTAGTAAGAAAGAAACCCATCAACGAATTAGCGGTGAGGGGGAGGGCATAAGAGTTCAGGATCTCGCTACAGAATAGGTTTTCAGCTCTAACTGAGGATGGCGACATTACCCTAGAGGCAAGGAACAATAATTTCAGAGATATCATTACTGAGTGCGCGGTAGAAGTAGGCGGTAGGATAGTTAGAGAGGATACCGGCAAGCTGTCTAAGGAGACGAAAGATTTGATCAAGAAACGCCAGAGTATGAAAGCTTCCAATCCAACAGACCAGATCGAATTGGCGGAGATATCAAAGCTAATCAATAAGCGCAAGGTGGCCGATATAAGATTGGGATGGAGCGCATTTGGCAAGCACTCGGAGATTATGACTAGCAGCTTACCGGTATCGCTCAAGAGGAAAGTATACAACAGTTGCATCTTGCCTGTACTCACCTATGGGGCTGAAACGTGGAGGCTAACCAAGAGAGTTCTACTTAAGTTGAGGACAACCCAGAGGGCTATGGAACGAAAAATGGTAGGGGTAACATTAAGAGATAGAAAGCGTGTAGAGTGGGTCAGAGAAATAACTCAAGTTAACGACATTCTAGTGGAAATTAAGAAGAAGAAATGGACATGGGCAGGACATGTAGTGCGAAGAGAGGATAACCGATGGTCGCTGAGGGTAACAAACTGGATTCCAAGGGAAGGAAAGCGTAGCAGGGGGCGGCAGAAAGTTAGGTGGGCGGATGAGATTAAGAAGTTCGCAGGGGTCAAGTGGATGCAGCTAGCACAGAACCGGGTTAAGTGGAGAGATATGGGAGAGGCATTCGCCCTGCAGTGGGTATAATCAGGCTGATGATGATGATGATGATGATGATGGCCGATATAAGGAAGTATAACATGGAGAAAATTGAGCATGCTGTAAAGAACGGGGGAAGCCTTAAAGCGGTAAAGAAGAAATTGGGCGTAGGCAAAAACCAGATGTATGCGATAAGGGACAAGGCGGGCAACGTCATCACTAATATGGAAAAGATAGTCAAAGTAGCCGAGGAGTTCTATACAGATCTCTACAGTAGCCAAAGTAGTCAGGACCGTAATGAGATTGGCGGTAGGGAAAAACAGTCAGACGTTCCACCAGTGACGAAGGACGAGGTCAAGAAAGCACTAGAAACTATGAAAAGGGGGAAATCAGCTGGAGAGGATCAGATAACTACAGATTTGCTGAAGGACGGGGGGGATATCGTGCTAGAAAAACTGGCCACCCTGTATACGCAGTGCCTGGTGTCATCGACGGTACCGGAACCATGGGAGAATGCAAACATTATCCTCATTCACAAGAAAGGGGACTCTAAGGACCTTAAAAATTACAGACCAATCAGCTTACTGTCTGTTACGTATAAGGTATTTACTAAGGTAATCGCTAATAGAATCAGGACAACCTTAGACTGCAATCAAGCAAAGGATCAAGCAGGGTTTCGAAAACGGTACTCTACTATCGATCATATCCATACCATCAATCAGGTGATAGAAAAATGCTCGGAATATAACCAGCCCTTATACATAGCATTCATTGATTACGAAAAAGCATTCGACTCAGTTGAAGCCTCGGCGGTGATGCAGGCATTGCGAAATCAGGGGGTAGACGAGCCGTACGTGAAAGTGCTGGAAGATATATATAGTGGCTGCACAGCAACCATAGTTCTGCATAAAGAAAGTAACAAAATTCCCATAAAGAAAGGTGTTAGGCAAGGAGACACAATCTCCCCAGTACTATTCACAGCTTGTTTAGAGGAAGTATTCAGAGACTTGGAATGGGAGCAGTTAGGGATAAGGGTAGACGGAGAACACCTCAGTAATCTGCGATTTGCTGATGACATTACCTTGCTAAGCAACTCGGGGGATGAACTGCAAATAATGATTGATGACCTAGACAGGAAAAGTAGAAAGGTAGGCTATAAAATCAATATGCAGAAGACTAAGGTAATGTTCAACAGCCTCGGGAAGGAACAGCAGTTTACATTAGGTAGCGAAATACTGGAAGTAGTAGGCGAATATGTCTACTTAGGACAGGTAGTAACCACAGATCCGGACCACGAAAAGGAAATAACAAGAAGAATACGATTGGGATGGAGCGCATTTGGCAAGCACTCGCAGATTATGACTAGCAGCTTACCGGTATCGCTCAAGAGGAAAGTATACAACAGTTGCATCTTGCCTGTACTCACCTATGGGGCTGAAACGTGGAGGCTAACCAAGAGAGTTCTACTTAAGTTGAGGGCAACCCAGAGGGCTATGGAACGAAAAATGGTAGGGGTAACATTAAGAGATAGAAAGCGTGCAGAGTGGGTCAGAGACATAACTCAAGTTACCGACATTCTAGTAGAAATTAAGAAGAAGAAATGGACATGGGCAGGACATGTAGTGCGAAGAGAGGATACCCGATGGTCGCTGAGGGCAACAAACTGGATTCCAAGGGAAGGAAAGCGTAACAGGGGGCGGCAGAAAGTTAGGTGGGCGGATGAGATTAAGAAGTTCGCAGGGGTCAAGTGGATGCAGCTAGCACAGAACCGGGTTAAGTGGAGAAATATGGGAGAGGCCTTCGCCCTGCAGTGGGTAATCAGGCTGATGATGATGATGAAATCCCTTTTCGACAGTGTGTACATAGTGTTTAGTTTTGTGATGCGTGAAGCATATAAACGAGGCTCGCAAAAGTTGGTTATATCCACATCCAAAGCTGCTTGTATACAAGTGGAGGACTCCAGCCTAACGCAGACGTACCTGAAATCACAAATGCGCTCCCGAATCTACGCACACTGTATTGCTTTAATTTTGTGTAATCGACTTTGAAACGGCACACAAAAATAATCTCAGACATCTGGCCAACTCTCTAAGGGGTGGTGGAATGTTGCCACTGCCAATATTACCATTCTGCGTCGCGACTGGTTCCGCTTTCCCATTTTAAAGCGAAAGGTGCAGAGAACTGGTGTCGTCATACAGCCACGCATTCTACCCTGGAATCTACTGGGCCATCCATAAGACCTCAGCGGCATGACGAAATAAATTAGTTAATTAATTTCAATGCACCGAATTGATTACCTTAAAGTGAATAGAAATTGGGATTGAAATAAATATAAACAATTGTCACGGTTGGCAGATGGCAAAGTAAATCTGGTTGGTTGGTTGGTTTGTGGGGTTTAACGTCCCAAAGCGACTCAGGCTATGAGAGACGCGGCAAAGTAAATCTCTCTCTCCACTTGTGAGGACGAGGATATATAGACCCTCGAAAAAGAATGATTGCGATGGTTTCTTTGAACTCTGCATCGTCGAAGCTAGCGTTTCTTTCTTTTTCCCTTTGCGGCGGCGCAGTGTTAATTCGAGTAAGATACTGTCTCTCTTCTTGCACCTTAGATTTAACCCTATCTGCGTGACGCCGAATTCTGCGCGCTTCATGTCTTTCCCGCAGAGTGGCCACGATGCATGCACGAAACATTGGACACATTAATAACTCACGTCACGTTGCCCGGGTGCTGCGTTCAACGGCCGCTGAAACACAGAGCTTTATTATGCGTAGGAAATAACAAATCAGCCAGGCCCGTCGGTGTGCTTGTTTCCATATCACATGGGCGTTCAACTCGCGTGGGAGCGCCCCTTTTTTTCCACTTTCTCTTTTCCCCTGTTCCACCGACCGTCAAATGCTAGAGCGTGCGATTTTGCAACTATGTGGAGTCCTGTCTAAATGCGCGTTAGTGAGGTTTCCTCGACTAATTTATACTGGAAAACTGGATAGCGTGACTCGCCGTGGCAGAGATGCAATTATGCTGAGGCATTCACAAGTTGCCCTCGCTAAGCCAATACGCGTGTATGTATATCATTTGTCAAAGATCAACAGCCGAAGGGGCCTGCTTTTATACCAGGATATCCGTACCCCTGGAACCTTTTAAGCTTAGAAGCGGTGACGAGGAGACGTGTGTTCTTACCGTGGAAGGCTTGGGAACGTTTAGGATTCGAAACATACCACCAAAAAAACGGATGGCTCCGAAGAAAACCCAGCCTGGTCCTCATGAGCTACAATCGAGTAAAATGTACAAGTTTATTAAAGGGCAGGTTTTTTCGTGCTTTATGGTCAGCGGAGCTAGTATGTGACGTCTTAACACTTGTTGAATGTTTAAAATCGAAGCAAGAATGCACATAAAATTTGTGGTTTCTACGTGGTCATAGGCCACCAACCACCGCAGGTTCGAGCGTCGCGCGAGCCGGAGCCCCGATCAGCCATCACCACGCGCACACTGAAACACCGCAGCGCGCACTCAACCTCCACCGGGAGGAGAGCACTTCGCTGCACGGACACAAGCCTCCAAGTTCACAAAGGAGACATTTAATGAAACGCCATCCTCCAGCGGCACACACACACACACACACACACACACACACACACACACACACACACACACACACACACACACACACACACACACACACACACACACACACACACACACACACACACACACACACACACACACACACACACACACACACACACACACACACACACACACACACACACACACACACACACACACACACACACACACACACACACACACACACACACACACACACACACACACACACACACACACACACACACACACACACACACACACACACACACACACACACACACACACACACACACACACACACACACACACACACACACACACACACATACACACACACACACACACACACACACACACACACACATACAAAATATACAAAACGCACAAGTGACACGGAGTGCGCGCCGCAAGCACGCAAAGGCGTGCTGTGATCTCTCTCTCGCAGTGACCAGAGGGTTCCTTTGAGAGAGAGTGGGCAACCACTGCAAGGTACGCCTGTCGCGGATCGTTGGATCACGATCGACAGGCTCGAGTTGCGCTCTCAGGTACGACCCGGAGCGGACGAACTCGAGTACACACTGGTCTGCGCGGACAAAGGCCGGCAGACAAGAACAGTAGCGTACGCACCTTACGATGTCTCGGAGGGGTCTCTCTCAGAGCTCCGCTCGGACAGTCGCCCGAGCGCGGCTGTCGAAGCGGTGCCATGTTCCCGCCAAAAGGCGCCAATGGGAACAGCCACTGGGACGCCAGGGCGGAGCTGTGGCCCGAACGACAGTGACAAGTCGTCCGAGCCTCTCTCCGCCGCCTCAGGCGGGAGAAAGGGAACGAGGAGAACAACTGGGGAGCGGGCGGCGGCCGCGCAAAGGGCAGCCGCAGCAAGCCCGAATCCCACAAATTCAATTATTATTATTTAGCTGTGGCAGGTGAATTCCATACCATGCGTCGTGTACACTTTTGACTTGCACAGTAATACAAAGAAAAACTGCGCGTCACAAATTTTTAGGTCTCTATTCCTTTAATGAATGCGTCGGGCATGCATCTATCCGTTCCTCGAGGCTCAATCAGGCAAACCTTATTAGGAGCCAGGCATTGTCTGCCATTAAGCATCTTCGATATCTTCTTCCCTCACTGTAGATAAGAATTCATCTTACTTCAATGAAAAGGTCTTTTAAAATTAATTAACATAGCCCGAAGCGTTTGAGCGCGTGGAATCACTCTGTCCACCTTCTTCTAAGCGATCCAGTCCGCTGTGGGTCTCAAAATGTTTGAGCATATCGTACGTGTTCAGTTAGCTATCCAAGCTCCCCCGACTCCTTGATTTGCTCCTTAAGGCTCGCCATATTCACTTCAGCAGTGAACACACTCCACTTCTCCGCATCGTTAGCCCTGCTAACGGCATTCAAGTGGGTAGAGCTAAACACTCGGAACGCTTGTAGCTTCGCCCTCGTTCATCGACTTCTTATATATTCTTTAGCCACTCGCACACTTTTTCGCCAGCTGCAGCTTAGTCGCTCATGCAGCGGCCGGCGTCCGGCGAAATCAAGGCTGCCGCTTATTACCGTCGTCTCGCCGCATAATGCGGACAGGAGCTTTCGAAGCCCCCTGCAGACGCTTTGGCCAGCTTCTCCCACGCCCTGCGATACGTCACGCCTTCGACTCGGTTGCCAGCAGACGACGTCGACTTTAGAGGGCTGTCTGAGTGGTCCACCAGATTTTTTGTCTCCTTCGCATTCTTCTTTTTGTTAAGAAAGCTCTAGCGCCTCCACCGCCACACTGTCACAGCAGCCATCAATCTCGCTGTAGAGATGGGGGCAGCAACAAGAAAAGTGCAATTCCGCTGGCCGCCTGCAAAGCACAGGCAGTATGGAGCCTGCCAAGAGTAGCCTGCCCGCTGTTGATCATGCGTGAGCCTGTGTTGAAGCATTTTAAAAGCCGCTGATAGCGCGCTGTGGCGGGAAAAATTTTGGCTTAAAAGTCACTCTTCAGTTTATTATTCCGTTTAACGAATAGCTCTGTTCGGTTTACGTTGAACTTTCGGGCAAAGGCTCTGCTCTGTGTTCTTGTGGGCTATGCTGCACTGAGCTGTATTCTTTCCCAATCCCCCCCCCCCCCCCCCCCGCCTGTTTTCTTTATCAGCATGGAGGTGACTAGAGAAATCGAATCAGTTTCACGTAATTGTGCTTCTTGTGATATTGTGATATGCTTAAGGTTATAAGTCGGATATACTGTTGTTATCGTGCGATAACGTCTGTTGTTCCTATTGATCTTTTCTGATTGATGGAACAGCGGTAATGTTCTGGGGACTGGTAAATGGGGTAACGGTCTCGGCCCTTCGTTCTGCTTCCTTTTTTTTTTTTTCGGTCATCATTTTATTTGGACGCTCTTTGTAGCGAAATTATCTGTGAAGAAAAATGAAGCAAGGCAATCCAACTTTTGCATCTAGATTTTGATATGACCGGCAACGTTGAGGCAAATAGCTAATTAAATCCAAGCAGCGTCTAGTTCAGGTCTTTCTGCGCAGTTTTGGCGCCTTGGACAATAAATCGACCTTTCTAACCCAGGAGTCCTTACACTGCTCATCGGCATGCCTTACAAATTTCGCTATGATTACGCCATATACATTGAGCAATACAATGACGCGCTGGTTGGAAACCATCTCGAACCCCCATACGGAGAAACCATTCTCGTGGAGGCCGCTGAAGTCCGCACCCTCGGTCGGTAAGATGAGCGTTAAGAAAGGGCACGCCACAACTGCTCGGGTTCGGCATTTTATTCGGACGACGGACCTTTAATCGTGACACACGTCACAGCCAACAAGTACGTGATATCCGATGAGAACTGTTGCGACGCAGCATCGTTAAAATAGTAAAAGTGTATTCTCTCTAACACTCTGTTCCGTGCCTGCAAAATGACCGGCAACGTCCTGTTTCTTCGACTCGGAACGAGGATGCAGCGGACCTGCACACTTCATGAGTACGTGTTATGCACAGAGCTCCCTTTCGTTATCTCAGGATACTACGTCAAAGTTAGCTCATGATTAATGTGCAGTTCGTTGCAAAGTGCAGTGTCTTTTTTACCATGCACAAAAAATTAAGCTGTCGCTATTTAAGACAGATGATGAACGATCATACACTTTCCCCTTGTAGTGAAACTTCCCCATAAGCGCGTCGGTGATGAACTGTCCGCTGCATCCAACTTTCCGGCACTGTCCGTGCGCGCACACGTATAGCCGACGCCCACGCTTGCGAAGCAGGAAATCTCTTTTACTGTCCACGCACACGCACAGGGTGTTGCAACGTAGCACAGTATTGCGAAGGTGGGCGCGCTCAGCGAGTCTTCTTTTGCCTTTCAGTGGCGACCGGCGCGTTCGACCGGTCTGATGCCCTTATTTCTCTTTTTTATATCGGTCTCTTCTCATTCTGCCTGCCCCAGGCGCGGACACGACGGCAAGAAACACGCCTTTCGCATTTCAGAGCGAGGTGGTCCCGCGTTGAGGTTCTTCCGGGATGACGCACCGGTCTGCAGGAGAAAGGAGTCTACAGGTGCAAGATTTATGGGACCTGACATTCGCGGACAGGCAAGGGCAGACAGAATACATTACAAAGGCGAAACACAAAGAAGAATGGGATGGCAGAATGTTGCCTGAATGAAAGGCTGGGAGCGAGCAAATTGCTTGGACATTCTGTCAGAAAAACGCTTGAAGCGCTTGAATTTTGAGGCTTGTGTGATGCGCCGGCATGCACCGCCACTACGCGCCGAATTTTTCCCGTGTAGTTTGAAAATAATCCTTAAAATATTTAGCGCCTCTTTATTTCTTGAGAAAGGCTGACGTGTCTGTTAACATCGAAGCTATCCTTTAGTGAGCTTCTATAGGGAACATTGTTCATGTTTACAGGAAAACTGAACATATGCACTCACCTCATGTTGAGACGTGTATCCGTGGCAATATCCGAGTTGATCGCGGTTAGCGTACGTCGCAATTCAGCATGTAGCTCGATCTTTTTTGTTTGCCGTTTTTATTAAAGGAACGCATTTTGTGTGAGTACTCATAGAAACTCGAAGCCTAGGCTTTTATTTCATTTTGACCTCCGCGAGCTATAACGACGCCAGGAATGACCTTCGTAGTTTCGGAGCACGCGTATATTCTCCCATATTGTGCGCAGAGATGTGAGGCTACAGGCATAGATATAATTGCTTGCAGGCTTTACAGCATGCACCACGGCTTTCGTTGGTTTCGAGGAGTTTGTCGGCTGTTAGTGAGCAAAACCACACAGATAGGCCACGCTTCATTTCATTTAAAGCACTGCACAGAAGAGCTTGGGCGTTTGGGAAACAAATCTCAGTATTGCCTGCATAGTGCAGCCTGTGGTTAGCAGGAGCGTGCTGAGAGTGGCGTGGCTATCGTCTACGGCGAGACCAGTCACCCGCTGCATTGTGATTTTGTGGCTGGCTCCTCGCTATTATCCTCTGATGCTATGTTATGCTGACGAATTGCTGAAGGAAATTGAAAATGGATGTCAATTTCAAGTGGATCCGTACAGTTTACGACCCCACGGCTCCCAGCTTGTCAGGTTCAACATGTGGATTTGCTGCCGGACTATGATTCGGCTGAGAATCATCATAAAACAACTAATAAACTTAGCCCTCATTTATTATTCGGCGCTTCCTTAGAGATTTCTTGCATTCTTGAAGGCAAACATGCTCAATGTCCTTAGCGTCTGTTCCGGAACACTCCCAGTCGTTCAAAACTGCGTCAAGGAAATGTTTCTGTCACATTCTCAGCTAGGTGTATACGTGTATTATAAATGTCCTTAGTATCTGTTCCAGAACACTTCCAGTCGTTCAAAACTGCGTCAATGAAATGTTTTTGTCACATGCCCAGTTAAGTGTGCGTGTATTATAAATGTAGTGTGGTAGCGTCATAGAATTCAATGTGGTTAGCACTCAGCCACCACCAGTTGTTTCACAGTAGAGAATGCAGAGGGGACTTTATACGGGCGACACCTTGGAGAAATAACGGTACGTCACAGACGTACCCCCAAACGAAAACAACCGATAATATGAACACAAATACATTAGACCTGTGTACCGGGCGCTCCCAAGTTTTCTACATCGCCGGTGAGGCGATACATGGGGTTGTCTACATGTGCGTTTATAAAATAAAGGATGTTGACGCATCTATTAATACTATTTCTTTTTCTCGAGAAAAGAGCGCAGTCTGGGAGCTATTATCCACAGAGCAGTCTGAAGACCAAACAGTAAAAACAAGTTCTAACGCTTTAATGCATTAGTTTGGTAGCGTATCACGAATTTGAACAAGCCTAAAGGTTCGATTCTCTGTTTTGCGCCCGTCAAAACAGAGCGTACAGGAAACTGCAGCGGCAATGTATTGCGCAACCATTGCACTGTTGTTTCCCCCACACTTGATGGAGCGGTGCTTTGTCTTCCGACCCGAACAAACCGGCGCTTTTGTTCACAGCACCACGCAAACAAAGACACGCCTTCTTACCACCGTGTTCGCTGTATATAGTTCACAGGTGCCCCGTAGATCCTCACAACAACACAAAGGGCATGCACGCGACGGCCGGAGAAGTAACGGGGAAGCGCCCAGACTCGGTGGCCGACGCCACGTACATAGCAGCGCTCTATACGCCTTCGACAATACCGTTCATCCGTCTTAGTCACGTGCTCGCTTGTTTGTAAACAGTGCGCGCAAGCTACTGTTCTCTGCGCTAGCTATAGGAAAGCCAAAGCACTACGGTAGCAAAATATATTCGGTAATGCAACACACGCAGCTGTGCAGGGTTATGTAAAATCGCATATTATGACGCCTATGTACTGTAAATAATAATAATAATAATAATAGTAATTATTATTATTATTATTATTATTATTATTATTATTATTATTATTATTATTATTATTATTATTATTATTATTATTATTATTATTATTATTATTATTATTGGTTCACAGGAAGGGAAAGGCGCAGTATCTGTCACACTTGTTTCTGTGGACTGATTGATTTATAGGAAAGAAAAGGCGCGGTAACTATCTCACTTGTTTCTTTGTGGACACCTCAACCGCGCCGTAAGAGAAGGCAGGAAGGTGGGAGTGAAAGTGGAAAGAGAGAAAGAGGAGCCATAGTGTAGGGCTGCGGAGTAATTTCGACCACCTGATGATCTTTAACGTGCGCTGACATCGCACAGAACTGTTTCTGTGGACACCTGAACCCGACCTCGGCGGCTGCGTTTCGATGGAGGCGAAACGAAGTGGCGTCCGTGTGCTGTGCGATGTCAGCGCACGTTAAAGATCCCCAGGTGGTCGAAATTACTCCGCAGCCCTTCACTACGGCTCCCCTTTCTCTCTTTCCACTTTCACTACCACCTTCATCCCTTCCCTTACGGCGCGGTTCAGGTGTCCACATAGCAAGTGTGACAGATACTGCGCTTTTCCCTTCCTATGAACCAATTATTATTAGACACCTGAACCATGAAATAAGGGAGGGGAGGAGGTGGGAGTATATAAGGTGGAAAGGTAGAGCAGTAGTGGAAGGCTACGGAGTAATTTCGACCACCCCTGATATCCTAATATCCCAGTTTCTGATATCCCAGGCTACAATGATATCCAAGATTCCTCTCCATCCATGCTATTTGAATGACCTTCGCTTCCTGTTCCTGGCTACTGTCCAGGGCACTACAAGCAGTACAAGTCTCGCAGACCTCGGCGCCTACTTGTCCGTTGATGAATGACGAAATATTTTGCAAGATCAGATTGGAAGAGCACTGACATAATAATATGAAAATTTCTAACAACAATTATTACAAAGAAAAATACGAAATATGCGCAATATATAGTGATCTAAAATGAGGAGTTGAAAAAAAAAGTTTTATAGCAACCTAGTTCAAAAAGCGCAAGGTATCGATCTTTAACGTGCGCGTCGCACAGGAGAGTGGCAGTTCCTGGCCCTAAGGAGCTGGGACGGTAAGTCAACGCCACTTGCGGCGGGGGCTAGCCTGCCACCGAATTTTATGTGTTGTAGACCGTCATTGCACCCGCCACTGCTTCGGTGGTGGACGACGGCTGTTGTTGCGGCACTCGTCTTTCTCCCCCTCTTCTTTTTCCTTTCTTTATTTTCTCTCTCCTGTCTGCACGAGGCAGCGGAGGTGGCTCAGCTACAGAGCCACTAGCAGGCCCGTGCATTTTCTTTTCCTTCTTCCTACAGCCACAACAACAACAGCACACGGACGCCTCTTCGTTCCGCCTCCATCGAAACGCAGCCATCGCGGTCGGGTTAGAACCCGGGTATTCTGGAACAGTAGTCGGGCGTCTAAACACTGTACCACCCCGGCTTTTTTTTCTTTATTGCATGAATTGGTACAAATACATCAGAGATCGTGGTTTCCATGCCCCTTGGCTGACAACCATGTCTAATGGATTTTCATTACCACAAGTTCACCCATCAGACTCAAAACCTCCTCCGCAGTGTCTTGCTGCTTCAAAATTTCTTTTAGTTTATACACGTGTTCAACAAAATAATTACATACAGATCGTGCATCGACATCACAGTGTCTATAAGCTGTCCTACTCCTCCAAATACTGTGAAGGCCCAATTGCATGATGAGGTCATACTGAAAATCATCATTAACAGTTGTCAAGTACCGAATTCCACGTGGCGTCAATGGGATGTGTTACAAAGGACACTTAAAAAAAAAGCACTGCACCACCCCGGCGGGACTACTCTACATTTCTGAATGTGTTTCTTGGATAGCGAGCTCTTGAGTGAACCACGTGCTGTCAAACTGAGCGCGCTAATTTGCACCGGCGTCTCGGCGACGTTGCGAAAAGTGCCTGTCAGATGAGATAAGGTCCGACTTGACACAAATCTAAATGGATGCTGGTGCCCTCTCTTAATGCGTTCAGCAGCAGGCCGCTGCGATCGACGAAGACGAAAATGTCCAGGCACAGGTAATGTGCAATGTTGCAATGAAAAGCGTCATAACACTTTTACATCTCCTTCCAGTCATACCAGTCATTCTGACAATAAATTCAACGACACTGAAGACCAGAGTACACAGGTTTTGTATTTCTGAAACTTTATGCCACCGATATCACTTTGCACAATGTGTTCTCAGCGCCATAGAAGGAAGCCTTGGAAAAGCCTGCAGAGTGGAGTATGCGGCTACGTAGCAGTTGCTAGGTTAAGCCAGGCTCACACTAGCGGGAAACTTCCCGCAGCGGCGCAACGTTCAAGGCGCCGCAGCGTCGCAGCTCCTCGGAAGGACGCTCGCACTACGCCCGTTTTCCCGCTGCGTTTGTCGTGGAATGTAGAGGAGGCGAAGGCGAGCGGAGCGAGAAAGAGTAGTCACGTGACAAGAGCGAAGGGAAAGCACGCGCATTTCTCGTGCGCAAGTGAGCGACACCAGCGATGCTCCCGCCGCCCGCGCAGCCGCCAGCGGGAGTCATTGAACTTGGACTGACGTCACGGTCTGCGCTCCGCTCCGATTGGCTACTCCGTTCTGCGGGACGGGAAAAATAGCTTCCGACCCCATCGCTCCGCGGAACGTCAAACAAGTCAGCCTGCGGGAAAAAAACCGGTTTCTGCGGGAAGCGGCGCGCGGAGAACTTCCAGCGTTGCGCGTTTTCCCGCTAGTGTGAGCGTGCCTTTACAGGGCCGGTACTCAGGGTTGCCAGGTTGGGCTATAAATAGCCAAATTGGGCTACTTTATGTTGTGGTTGGCGGGAAATATTGTTGGTTGGCTATTTGGCTATCTTTGGGCTATTGTGCATTTTCGCTTGAAAGGTCCAAACCATTTCAAAAGCCTTTTCTCCAGAAAGGTTTAGCAGTGGGCCGCGATGCTGTGTGTACAGTAATAGCAACCAGCGCACTTTTCTTTCCTAGAAGATACTGCCAGTGTACATTCTAGGCCCACACTTTGGTCTCACAAGCTGTTTGCAGCACTGCGAAAGGCAGCTAGGGTAACCTTGTCCAACCCGGATCATGTGCACAATAGGTAATTTGCTTCTGTGCATCTCTCGCCCTGCGAATTGGTGTTGGTCCCACAAGCTGTTTGCAGCACTGCGAAAGGCAGAGGTAACCTTGTCCAACCCAGATCATGTGCACAATAGGTAATTTGCTTCTGTGCATCTCTCGCCCTGCGAATTGGTGGGGGTAATAGTAGGAGCACAAATTATCTATTATAGTGCGCCGAGCACAATTGCCTATTCTAATGCACGAGATCCTAAATGGGCCAGGGCTTCCCTGCCTCACAGTGCTGCAAAATTCTTGTGAGACGAAGTATATATTTCGACTGTCAGAAAGACGGGCCTTCGCAGCCTGTGGTTCGATGAATGTTCGGCATAGGGGATTAGGGTACAGATGAGTGAATGGGGGACTTCGCACATGACGGGGTTGGTAGTGAGGTGTGCCTGGACAAAAGCTCGAAGCTCTTTTCCTTCCCTTTCCTGCTTCCCGGCGTTGCCGATGGTGTTAAAGTGGTCTATTGAATGGACAATTTGCAGAACTCAGCTTCTCTGTAAGGCTTGTTTTCCAACAGAAATTTCTCGTTCCAAGATGCGCCACTCATTATTCGAAGAAACGAGCAGACGGAAGTCTAGCTCCTTTCTAAGTAAACCCTTCAAGATCACTAGGGGAAAGGGGGTCGGATGGGAAAATTGTTTGAATACCCTTTCTATGTGAAATAAAGAATGAGGATTGTCCAGCAGCCAATTGGTTCTCGAGCATGACTGAATACCATTCGTCGCACTTCCGCCCTGCGAAACGTTCGCGACTTATTGTGAGTGCCCCCTTAAGAGGTGCCTGCTTCTTTTCATTTCACCAAAGACTGGGAGTGAACGAGACTTTTCGATTAGAAAAGAATTCCGCAAGTTGTGCATTCGGTTCGTTCGCTGAAACCGTCAACATACCCCCCATTCAAACACACGAAAAGCAAGTACTGGTGACAATTCAAGGCAGTCCTGTCCATCTTACATTCGGCCATCTATCACCCCCGCAGTTTTAATTTCCCCTGCACCACTGGCAACCACTGATTCCGCAGCAAGAACTTTGAGCACAGCGGTGGAGGTTTAACAGTCCGCATATAGTGAAACGTGCTTCTCGACGCCACTATGGGCAAATGGGCGAAGTACGCGCGGACGTACAGAAAAGAATGGGAAAAAGATCCTGCATTCAAAGGTACGTTGACCATCTTTAATGTTTTAGTGCTTGTTTGTACCAGTCCAAAAATTATGTTCCGCTTTTCGGAGTGCATTCCATGTGACCATGCCAGTCTCGATCATTAGCGCGTGACAAATTTTTCTTTTTGATTACAGATTGGCTTACGCGCTCACCCTCAGGGGATATGGCCTTTTGCACAGCCTGCAAAACAGAGCTACGTGCACACGTGCAAGATCTGAAGGCACATAGAAAAACCGAAAAGCATGCTAGAAGCATGCAGTCGTCGACTGCACCCGAACAAAGGCAAATGGATAGATTTGTCACCTCGCAGCCAAGGGCCGCCAGCAACAGACATGAAGCGAAGATTGCGGAGCTGCGTTTGGCGGCGTATGTCGCCGTACATGGTTCGCTTGCTACCGCTGACCACCTGACGCCGCTCATCAGCGACTGTTTCAGAGATTCGACCACTGCGTCGTCGCTATCCATGGGAAGAACCAAGTGTACGGCGTTAGTGAACAAGGTACTTGGACCAACCTTCAAACAGATGCTTTTGGATGAGCTGAAGGGAAGAAAATTTTCGTTGATCCTGGACGAAAGCACAGACGTGTCTTCGGCAAAAGAGCTTGCCATTGTGGCAAGGTTCTACTCGAGCGAGAGCAGCGCAATTGTAACTGCGTTCCTTGGACTAGTTCCAGTTCTGGACGCATCATCTGGAGGACTTTTCTGTGAGTTGAAAAACTTCCTCGACAAGTCTAATCTCTCTGTCAGTGACTGTGTGGGTATAGGAACTGATGGAGCCAGTGTGATGTGCGGGCAGCACAATAGTCTGTACACAAGAATGAGGGAAGTTAACCCAAACATCGTGTTGGTAAAATGCGTATGTCACTCCCTTCACCTTGCTTGTAACGAGGCAGTGGATGTACTACCCACACAGATTGACTACCTTGTTCGGGAAACCTTTAACTGGTTTTCCCACTCTCCAAAGCGTCAAGAGTTTTATAAAAGCATTTATGCTGCGATTAACTCTGGATCAACCCCCAAAAAGTTGGTTGGTGTGTGTGCGACGCGTTGGCTTAGCATTGCTGGTGCTCTCCGTGCAATTCTTGACCAGTGGCTGGAACTGAAGGCGCACTTCGATGTCGCAAAAACAGCTGAGCGTTGTTACTTAGCTAAAATGTTGAGTGAGATGTACAATGATGACCAGAACTTTTTGTATGTGCAGTTCTTGAGCCCCATTGTTAACGAATTTGACAAACTCAACAAAGTATTTCAGAGTGAGGACCCTGATCCATCAAAACTTTTCGAAGACTTAAGCTCGTTTGTGAAGTGTTTGCTTAGGCGGATCGTACTTCCCGATCATGCATCTCCCGATTCAGCTTGGGAAAGCCATTTGATGCATGTTCGAGCCTGTCAGCTGGGAAGCGTCTTTCGCGACTCCTTAGAGAAGTCTTCCCTCGGCGACGACAAGAAAATCGCCATTCTTGAGCGTTGCCGAAACTTTTTGGTCGCTTGCATCAAAAGCACATTAAAGCGCCTTCCAACAAATTTTAAGGTATTAAGTGAACTTCACCTCTTGCACTGCAACAATATTGCCAAGTTTTCTTTTGATGCATTCTACAAGGCCTTTGCAAAATTCATAGATCCATCAGTTGTTTCTGCAATGGAATCCGAATACTGCCTTTTGCAATGTAAGCTTAGTGAACTCCGAGACGACTCCGTGACAGTATTTTGGAAAAACGTTCTGCGTTCCAAAAACAGTGCTGGAGTCAGCCTATTTCCGTTGCTGTCGGAGCTAGCCATTTCTCTACTCACGCTGCCTGTATCCAATGCTGCTGTGGAACGAGTGTTTAGCCATGTCACTCTAACAAAAACCGACTTGCGGAACAGAATGTCTTTGGAAACCTTGGAAAATATTTTGCATGTGAAATTTGCACTGCTGAAAAATGGTAAATGCTGCAAAGACTTTGTGCCGTCAGATATTTTTTTGGAGCGCTTCAATACCGCCGCAATGTACAGTGAGTGATGTTTGGATACTCTTTTTTACATTCATTTGGAAGTGAATTCAAAACTTCACAGCAGACATGTTAATAAATGTTTGAAATAAACTGTGTACTGTAACTATGAAGTTTTCTGTTTTGGCTATTTGGGCTATTTTTATGGTTCGACGTTTGGCTATTTTTGGGCTACATCGAGCAAAAAATTTGGCGGGTCACGCTGTGAGTACCTGGCAACCCTGCCGGTACTGTTTGACCGGTTGGTTGGCAGACGTCAGCGGGCTACTTGACATGGCCGTGTGGGCGGGAGCGTGCAGCTTGGGCAGCAGCTGTGATATACGAACGCCTAGTACACGGTCGCAATATGCAGACCATGCTCGACGACATGCTACCGTGTGCTGCTGACGACCAGCTGCTTACCGCTGACGCAGAATAATTCGCCAACTACGCTTGAGGGTGCTCGCCAACTCGCCCGTACTCACATTACGACTCAGCAAGCAACGTATGCACGCCGGTATAACTACTGGCACCGTAACGCCGCGTTCCAGTCCGGTGACGAAGTCTGGATGTGGACACCTGTCCGTCGCCTAGGCCTGTCATAAAAACTTCTCAGCCGCTACTTTGGAGCCTACAAAGTGTTGTGTCGCCTATCAGATGTTACGAGGTTGTTGCAGGCGGAACTGTGCTGAATCCTAGTCGTCAGTGCCCGTCTGATATAATGCATGTACTTCGCATGAAACCGTATTTCACTCGCTGAAAGCCGTATACCATCCGGAACATTTTTTTCTGTGAGCATGCCTTTTTTTTTTTCGAGAGGGGGAATAATGCCACATGGTGGTTTCAGGTGGCGACTGAGAAATGAAGAATTTGAAGACTCTCGTGCGCTTCTTCTAGCTGGGACTCTTGACTCGTTGGGCTTTGGCTGGCTTTCTTGAATGCGTTCTGAAACGCCGCGGAGCACAAAGCATTAGCTAACCAAACCAAGATAAGCAAAACCTAACTGCGGTGAAAACGTAATAGCGCACCTTAGTCGACAAAATCGGGAGTCAATTTTTTTCGCACCTTCATTTGCCTTCAGTTTCTATTCATGTTTTGGCGTATTTGTACATTGTGATATATATTCTCACTACATTAATCGTTGTCTGTTTGTCTATTCGACATTTTGCACGTAAGGCCATCTTCTGTCTTCTGTATGTTCTACTCCCGTTGCCTTTCGCCCGCTGAGTCTGAACTCTAGTTGTACATTTAAATCTGCTATATGTTTCCCAGATCGTTTTTCAGTTCTCTTTTCGTTGCATATTCCCACTTGTCTTGGCTGCCTGGGCTCACCTGTTTTGTTGTTGTCGTTGTTTTGCGGCTGTTTCAGATTTTCACTTGACACATTTCGGTCTTTCCATCTCTTATATATTCTTCTTGATTCGACTTTCTTGTTTTCTTTCCTTTACGGTTAATCCTTTACGGTTTACGGTTAAAGCAAGGCGCCCGTGTGCTGTGCGATGTCAGTGCACGTTAAAGAACCCCAGGTGGTCTAAATTTCCGGAGTCCTCCACTACGGCGTCTGTCATAGCCTGAGTCGCTTTGGGACGTTAAACCCCACGAACCAACCAACCAACCTTTTTATGCATCGCCTACATGTAGCTTGTCATTTCTGCTGCGGGAAAATGCTATTATTTTCTCATTGGTTTCCATGCACTTTTTTTTTTCTCAGGATGCATTTCTTTCTGAGCCCTCTGCTGCGTTTCGCTCTGTATCGATTTGACATTTAGCCGGGTAAATTTATGCTGATGCGGACTGTCTGTTCTGTCCTGTTTTTTTGTTCGTTTATTGTAGAGCTAGATATTAACGCAAACTGAGCGTGGAATATGGGCCGTAATTATTGGTCTCAACCTGCTCGAGCCGTCCAGCCTTTTCTGCAACAGGCTCGATCTCGGCCTACAGTCCCTCCAACACATTGGCCTAGACCCGGACTGAGCTTAAGTACAATTTAGCGTGCATAGCCCGGTGCGGTCAGACTCGCGAAATTCGCATGCGGGGCTTAGTCTCTGAAAGAATTTGAGAATTAAGCATCATTCATCTTCAGCAGCCGGACGGTACCCACCAGAACTCCTTGATCATACCTGCGGGTGGTCGAGCTCTCCTTTAAAAAGTGACTAGTTTTAATACACACTTTTCGGGTGCCTATGGATTCTCGCGCCATCTAGAAGCGGTCTGTAAAAGCTTTATGCACTTGCCACCATTGCATCCTGGAAAACGCTTTTTTCTTTCTTCTTTTTTCCATCTTGATTAATTCCACGCTGATATATGCTAGAGCTTTCGCTACTATAACTTTTCAACTTATTCTATTTTTCAGGTGCGGTGCATTTGTCAATAATCTGAAATTTTGTAACTTTGAAACTGTTTCCTTAAATTGCCGCGTGCGCCGCCAGTATTCGTAAACACCGGAATTTTGACCAATCACAACCGCCATTTTTGCTGTATGGGTCCTATGGGAAGTTCCGCAACTGGTAAAATTAAAAAGCCTTGAGGCCCACTGCAGGAGAAAGGCCTGTCCAATTACAGACCCAATTATCCTCGTCCTGCCAGCTGCATATATTAAAATGATGAAAGGTTCTTGTTGCCCGCATTGGGGCAAGAAAACTGCATCAGTAAAACGTTCAGCGAATGAAAAGATTCTGTTTTCATCTAACATGATATCGTTGGAGGCTCCGTTATTCACAGTATGCGGCATTGGCGCTCAGAGCGCAGTCACGGGTATACGTCTTGGCAGATGGTATCTGGCAGGGGGCGCCAATTCTGGCTTCTAATTCCAGATGGAAGGGTGAAATAAGCCAACTCCCCGGGATATATATATATATATATATATATATATAATATATATATATATATATATATATATATATATATATATATATATATATATATATATATATGTCGGGTGCGCCTTTACGTAATGCAATAGCTTATGAATGTATGCTGAAGAGAATGCGTAAAATATTAAGCACGTAAATTAAAGTATTTAAGGTTGTTAGTAGCAAAATACTTCTACTAGCTCGAGGATGGAGACGGCAACCATTAAAAAACCCAAGCGACCCTTAAGCAGCCTATTATTGGTTCTGTGCTGGCAATGCACGGCTCTATGGGCCAGTGCATTGCCTACGTAATAGCGACACTGGGCCGATGGTTTGTGCTGCCTGGGGACGTAGCCTCATAACCTTAAAGGAGAAACTTACCCCCCCCCCCTCCCCCCCTCCCCCACTACGCACACACTATTTTTTTCGGTGGTGTTTGGAAGATACGCTTTTGTTCCTATGTTTTATTGTTTCGTAGATAGCATGTCGCATAAAATATTAAGGAATTGCTGCCCAACATGGCTAACAAACGTACTAAACGCTGCTTTCTGTACGCGTGCTATGATTATGATCTCTGCTAGTATGTAGCAAGCTGCTAGCTGCGCACGAAAATCAAGAGGTCCACTAACTCAAACCTTAGGCAACGAAGCGTGAGCCAGGTAGTTACCAGGTGGTAAAAATGAGGCGCCCAATACTCAATTCGTTCTGACCAGGAAACACAAGTAGATATTGCCATTAATACGTCGGGTCACTGGCTCCAATGGACGCCGCCGTATGGTAAGCTCATACTCTCTGGATCGCAACAAACCGATTGCGCTGCCGCTTCCACCGTGCTAGCTCCAAGCGCACAAAACAGTCCAGCGAACAATATGGCGATGCTCAGTGGCCTAGGTATTGAAAAAAGTGTTATAGACTTTTCCAATAACAGTGTTGAGGGAAACTACTTATAGTGCTTCAGCGTACGTGGCCCTCTTCGCCAGAGCGCCTCCAGGCACTCCAGCCTCGGCACTACACAAGGAAACCGAGGGTTGCCGGCCCGTCATTCCTCTCGAAGCGGGTACCACCCTTCCGAACCTTTTCTTGGCATCGAAGTAATAGATTAGTGTGAATCATTGCCGCAGATCTCGTACAAATTCTAGGGATTTTCGATCGTATTTTGTTTTCAAATAATGCATAACTGTACCGCGGCAACAGGTACATTCCGCAGTTCCTTCCTTGCAAGCTTGTAGTGTTTGCTGCATATTTTCTAAAACGCAAACCATTCATTGCCTAAGGCAGCCTTAACTATACGTACTGTGTGATCGCAACACCAAGATTAGAATCTTTGTTATTTTTCAAGAACTGCCAACATGCGGCCTTATCACTGCGATCGCAGTGCAGAGAACGATTTGGTGATCTCTGTTTGTCCATGCTTGTTGTCGTGAAGCGCGGCTTAATCATTTTCCTTGTCAAGCAAGATACGCCGAGATGCATCTAGAATGATTCTAAGAAATCGCGCCCGTTTCCACAATGTCCCAGGTTGCTCTGGTGATCCTTTACGTCTTCGTCTAGGTGTTTCTTCGCAGACTTTAAATTGAGCGCTAAGTGCAATGAATTCGTACTTCGACGACTGACCAGCAGGTTCGTGGTGTTATCGCCGCCGCCGAGTTGTTCTTTTGCGGGCGCAAGTCAAACAAAGTGCTGCGTGCAACACCATTTTATTTGTTGCCTTCTGCGTTCTCGCGACTACGGAACAATATGTTCATGAAAGTATATTTTAATATCCACCGTTGCGTCGCAAATATATTCAAAAACGCAGCATATTGTTTTCTTTTCATGGCAGTTTTAAGTAATTCGATGTGAGTGGTAGAGAACCTTTAAAGGCTTTTTTTTTTATTATTTTTACTCATTGCAAGCATACAAGATTCCCGTCAATCCATGCATAACAGCATCTTCCAAAATGTCATGGCGGCCTCACAAGTAAAATTTGTCCCAGAAAGCTTGACTCGCTTTCCTCTCTCCCATCACTTCAATTTTCATGTTTTTATTTGCGCTCCTTGACCATCTTCAACGAGGCTGTCCAGATGGTTCTGCGGAACTTTCGCTTCCGAGAAAAAGAAGCAGCTTCAAAGCGTCTGAACTGCATAACTACGCTCAAAACAAACGCAAGAAAAACACCACTCGCAATCCTAGCCCGCATGCGAAAGCGCATTCTGATCTTATCTCATTTTCAGCAAAGCAGTCTGCGCCGACGGAGCAGGCTCTGGAGCAGCTGCGGCGGCGGCTGACGCAACGCAGTCTTTTTCCCCCAGAGGCCTCTTTAGTATGAAATTCTGCTTCATATAGGCACTCCACTGCTCCAACACATTTAAGGTAAAAGCCGTTCTTGGCTCATGGGCTACATATATGTTGTTGGAACCGTTCGCACGCACTGACACTTAAAGAAAAAAAGTTCCTCCCCTGGGAATTGTACCCTGATCCCTCAGGTCCCAAGCAAAGTGCGCTCGTGAAAAGCCGATCATAATTCCTCTTGTCTAGGATGATAGTAGCGATGAAAATGATGATGCAGTTGGTGAGAATGATAATGATGATAGTATGGATGATAATGACGCTGTAGTTATATAAGGATAATAGTGGTAGTAGCCGTGAAAATGACGATGCATTTAATTGATAATGATGATAGTAGTGATAGTGACAACGGCAATGATGAGGATGGTGATAATACAGGCGATGCTTTTAATGAAAACAGTCCTGTAAAGTGACTTTCGCCATTTGCTGTCCTAAGCAGACCTAAGCGCAGTCCTGTACTTTTTATGCCACCTCTTCGCCTTCCCTCAGCGCGAGGAATCCTCTCCCAGTTAACATCGCTGCCCAAAAGCTATTGATTATTCTCTGTTTCGAATGAAACTTCCTCCGCCTGTTGAATTTTTGCGAACCCGTATTACACCAACAACAAATCTGGAGTGCGATAGGAAGACAAGAACAGTGTCCGGACTACCTAAAGTATAGCCGAACTTGCAGACTCTGGAACGCCAAGGAACTGACTCACTGGCACTCATAGTTTTTGAAAAACCGACATCCGCGTGTTATTTTTACTGCCACCCTTATTGACTGTTAAGAGACGAAACGAGCTACAGTACATTCAAAACATTTCAAACAACCGGAACCATATCTTCAACGCTTGGCACAGTCGCATAGGCGCACACAGCATGTTTATGACGCACCTTAAACGGCGCATTGCATGGAAAATACAGACTGAACCGCGTCCAGTGTAGCAATACGCAGGGTTACAAAGACCACAAGGAAACCTCTCGTTTGGCGTCACCCCGCCCTTTCCCCCGTCAAGTTGAGATGAAATGTCATGGCCACTGACGAACCTTCAGGCGAGTGATATTTAATTTGCCCGAATCGACATTTACGGGCGGAAAAGCCCACTAATCCTCACTTCTGAGTAAGGCTCGTATGAAATGGAATTGGGCACTGGAATAGTTCTCACGAACGGACAAGAAGGTATAAAAGGAATTTAGACGGCAGTTTTCTCCTTCAAAGGGGGATTGCAGTATCAAAATAGCCTCCGTGTATGGTGTTATAAGGAGCTTCAGAATGTCTGCATTAGCGTTTAAATATATTTCACACTTTATCATGTGCTTTTTCTCTCCCTTCACGTGCCCGCGGCATTCTACATGCCTGACGTCCACATATGCCACTACCTACAGCTTCCGGACTTCTCTCCGCGTGGCTTGCCCACCAATGGCGAGCTATAGCGAAATTTTAAAGCCGGCTGTCCTCTCATGTGCATCTTGTTCCGTGACTGACTCTTTCTAGCGGCCATTTGTGATATGTCCACATACGTAGTACGGCTCGTGGGCGCACGGTGCCTTGTTTCCCCGCCTCAACCTCCATCTTCTCAACTGCTTCAAGTACCATGGATGCAACGCTCTCATATATTTTGAAGCACTTCAGCCATCGTACATGCAGGCTATCGCCTGTGAGGAACGTACACGTATAAAATTTAGAGAATAGGCGATAAATAAGAGTTTCGTGATTTGGGTCGGCCTGCTCTAAGAGACAGCGACAAAGAAGAGTAAAGAAAACGATAAACAAAAATCCGACGCTCATGTAGGTCCGACTGGGTATCCCGTCCAGGAGGAAAGGAAATAGATGGAGATACGGATCTATGGAAAGCGTATACGCAATGCTTAAGCTTGTTGACTCAAGGTACTGAAGCACCAAGCGAATAGAGGTTTTGTGGACTGTGGAACAATGCCGGTGCGAAGTACATCAGACGGCGCGAAAGATGCATCTTCACCTAGATACCCCGGATATTGCAAACTTCTCTTTGAGCAATGACAGGTAAACAAGAGCGACACGGGTACTTTAACCCTGCGCGGAACATGTGTTTGTTTTGCATTTCCCAGTACTGGGGCACCTGGGAGAACGAAAGGGAAAGGAGGCTGTAGAGGAAGACAAACCGAGAGAAACAAAGGGAGGAGGCTGTGAAATTAGCCAGAATAGAAGCCGCTTACCCACGCACCGGGTCGTAGAGAGAAGCGCGTCGTCGAGCGTCCGGAGAGTGAGGATTCACTCGCTTGTTTAACTCAGTTTCCGCTAGAGCGCGAAGTTGCATAAGCTGTGACGCGCGCCGAAAGAATTAGTCGGGTCAGGGCGTTAAAAGTGCGGTCTCGACGAGTATCGCGTACGTGCCTAGGGCCACGTCTCCTGGCTCCCGGACCCCGGGTTCGACTTTCTTTTTCTCTTTGCGGGCCTCTCTGAAGGAAGGGAGAGTTAGAGGCGTGCAGAGTCGGGCCAGCAGTGATGCTCGTAACACGCTTCACGCTCGAGGCGTTGAATAGTAGGCTCGGTCGTTGAGCCGAACGAGAAGCCTGGAGCCGCGGCGACCCTTTCCCGGTCAGGAGGCTTTGTCTTAGGGGAGTCGGCAGCAAGCCAAACCTCAGTGCCTTGTACCACTACAGTTTGCATTGGCTCGATTAAGGGTATCGATTTCTCCAAAACTTCGTCCGAATGAAGTTATTTCGAGTCCCTACCGGGATGATAGATGTATACTGGGCTACGTCTAAAGCCAGCAACACTGGAACAGTGGCTTGTCCTAGTACAAGCTTACCCTCCGTCACTTGCTTATGAGTCCTGAGGATGAAGCCTGCGTCGTCGCTTGGCTCAGCTCACCTTTCTTCATTTGGATGCCATAAAAGGCGCTGTCATACAATTAGCGGACGGAGGGATGTGAAAAATGGCCCCTACAAATACCGCAGTCACATTAAAAGCGCATGCAAACTCTGCAGGTCTTCTTGGAAACACACAGTTGTGTCGAGGGCTATGAGACAGGGTGAAGCAGTAAGCTTGGCAGATATTGTTTATATAGTACATTCATTCGGGGATGTTTTTCAAACTAAACGTCTCACTGTAATCTAGAGTTTTATTATCAAAGATTTGAATCGTCAGCTCATATTTCACCTCACGTACCCCCTGACACTACTGCGCTTGAGTGCAGCTGCAAGACGACACTTTTGAAATCCTTTTAGAACAAACTCCTTTCCTTCCGGCTGCACGTAACTGCTGCCTGAGAGACGCGACAAACACAACCAAACAAAAAACTCGCAGTCCGCGCTGACGGCCGAATTGACCCAATAGAAATCAATCTGAACTAGAGGCGCCCGCAGGCCTCCGTGAAGGGCCAGTGCGAAGCCGACGACGCGCTTATTAAATTGCCGGGGGTCGGGTCAACCTTGAAATCGTAGCTGGAACTTCCTTTTCGTACTGCATCGAGCCCTCGGAGATGCTATATGTCTGACCGGCCATTCTTTCTGATTCTCGCGCGACGGCTGTCTCATTACTGAGCGTCCCGAATGGAGAAGCTTCCATTTCGTCGGCAGAAACGGTCACGTCAGCACGACTGAGCTGAGTCACTATTTACGTCATTTTTCGTTTAACACCGACCTTTTTTTTTTTTTCTCTCCACCTCTCTCCCGGGAATCAGCCTTATTGGCGCCAGTGATTGGACTCTGCGCTACGCGTATGCTTCCGCCAGAGATACTAAAAAAAAAAGGAACCGTAACTCACTCGGCTTCATCTCGCCTATGTTTAACTAGACGTTCCGGGTGTTGGAAAACAAATGTGCGCGGAATTAGCTCGGACAGGGGTACACAAATGTGCACACGTGACCGAAGCAGGCAGAAAGCAATATTCGGTATTAGTTGCAAAGCGCTTTTCACAATCGCGTCTTGCCCCTCCTGTACGACTGTCGATGGACATCGCCAATGCATATGTTAAAAAAAAAAGAAAAAAAAAACATCAAACGCAGCATTTGCACAAGAGGAACCACGAAAAGGTACTCGCGCATGACCATTTTGTTCAGTTCCATTTACCAGGCGGGATGTGTTTGATTTATCCAGTTTGGAGATATATCGCATAATTGGTTGAAAGGCGTTTTCTCGGATTTTCCAGAAAATTACGCGTCAACAAACAACCAAAAAATAAAAATAACGATATGATCAATAGTTTGGTACAAAGCCAAGCACCAAAATTAAATTGCCGTCGTCCCATATATGGTAATTGCTCGTAGACTGCGGAACAACAGCTCACAATGCCTAAGCCCACAATATCTAGCACGCGCGCAGTCCGACACAATTTTCTAGGTAGACACAAAGCGATTCTGAATCGCTTGTTTTACTTCAAATGCGCTTTCAAGGCGTTTAATACGAACCTGTTGCGTACGTAGCACATGTGAGGCTGACGAATCACGGCTACAAAGGTTGTTACGGGCTGTCAATGACATTTCTTTTTTTTTTTTTCTTCCTCTAGTTCATCAATTAAATTTAGCGTTCTTAAAGTAACTACAGTGTTTCCACAGCATATCATGTGCAGATCGTTTACAGAATGGCTCATGCTTGCTTCATTGTGTTGTACCTGTCGAATGCGTATTTTTCATTTTTTTCACCTCAAGTGATCACTGCTATTGCGGAGCGCTTCTACAGCTGTATAGGAATGAAACACTCCACATACTTTTTCCCTTTATACTTGAAAGCGTGAAGCTTATTTTGCGGGCGGCATAAATTCATGCAAGCTGTGTCATTACGGCGACCTTATGGCGGCACTTTGGAGCAGATTCCGAGCCATTTGTCGCTTATGCCAAGGGCTGAGTATTTGTTTTATTCGGTGGCCCGCGTTATCTAGGGCACAACACACGCAGAAACGGGGTCGTATAGGATGGGACATAATGTTTTTATGAGATCCCGGCTTTTTCAGTAAGGGACAACGTAGTGCGGCGGCAAACGAGGCGACCGACTCGGCAGACGCAGTCGGTCGCGTGGTCATACAGGCGAGAGAAAAGCGTCCAGCTCGGCCGCCTAAATGTTCGGTGACACAGAAGAGAACTGCTGACGATTTGTCTTCTTCTCTTTTTTTTTTTTTTTTTACGGTACACTTGACACGTTGGGTAAAAAAAAAAAAAAAAGCATGATCAGTTTTCTGACCCAGACTCGAAATGATTACAGCAGCATTTGTTGTCTAAAGTGGTATTTAATTGTGCGCGTCGTGGTGTATACAAGCTGTGCTAGCCATAGGTTTACAGATCTGTGCCTAAACTTTCAAAACGAACATTTAATTCTCGCTAGCTGGAGATATTGTGGGTGTAATTATCGCAAGGTGAAAGCCACCAGTTAGTAACAGCAATCTAACTAAACGCTGAAATGCGAGAACATTTAGCGGCTGCTCGAACGAAACTATCGAGTGCAGGATTCGATTGCAATATTAAGGCTGTTTGCCAGAACAAATGTACAGTAACAGTCGATCTTCTTGATGTACACAAGAATCGCGTCACCAGCGAAGAGATTAAGATGGGTGAGGGGGGAGGGGGGGGGGGGGATGATTATATAAGGCGGTGAAAGAAAGGTGCAGTAGTTACACCGGAATAATTTTTACCACATTTGGTACGAGCATTGACACTGCCTAATGCTTTAGAAAACCTAGAAAACGCACGTGTGCTGAGCGATGCCAATGAAGAGGCCTAGACGCGGTTCATTAGAAGCTATATAGACATCAACACTTTAATGCCGGTATGAACTTGTTGGTAGAAGTGCGCCACATTTAAGAGAGTATGGCGTCAAAATATGAAAGTCCAAAAAAAAAAAAAAAAAGGAGAAAGACTGTAAAAAGCGCAACGCGCAACAAATTTAGGTGTTGAAGTGCAGTGCTGGAAGATTGGAAAGGTGGAAATAAATCAACCAATGCAGACCGTTTTCGCTGAAGGCCGATTGCGTGTCAACAAATACAAGGGTTATATAGACTATAGTATTTATACCTACGTCATCTTGGGCTCAACAAAATGTATTCATTTAATTTAATCTTATTACTTACCCCCCCCCCCCCCCCTTCCCAGAAAAAAAGTTATGTTAATTTGTTTTTGCAGAGTTCGCGTAAGGCCTGGTCATGAAAACCAGACCATTTCTGGTATTTCATTCTCTATAACTTTTTTATTGTAACAGAGAATGATTGTACTATCTCTGTTTAGCAGAGATGATTTCCTTCGACATAGACGGAAATCTTTGTCAGGTTATATTCATGTCGCATAAACATCCTAGTGGGTAGCTTCGCGGGCCTTCCTTCCGGTCATTCTTCAAATTACTCGGCACGCTCCCGTTATTGCGTGCGCTGCGCGTGTCGGAGCTCTATATCCCGGGTCTGCGCCGACTGGGAGCTGACGTGCACTTGATGTAGCAGCTCTCGTCGCTTGGATTACAGGATGCAGCATCCGCAGGAAACATGAACTGCGCAGAATGCCGACGCGCGCAAAGGAAAGGCGGATGCAACGAGCGTTTGTCCCATCTGCGTTTTGCTTAATGCATGCCAATTTCGCCGCTAGATTTCCGTTTTTAGGGATTTAGTGACCATTGCCCTATGGTAAACCCATAATTTTTAATACATTTTTACATATGCGTCCTGTATGGCTGATCAGCTTTATTTATGTTCATTCATGCATGTAGAGACAGTGAGCGTGGCATAATTTCGTTTCACTGTGAGTAGCCTTGTCCCATAGATTGGGGACTATGAGTTGATATCTTCAAATCAAGTGCAGTTGCAGCTTTATACATGATTGGATATTCCCTACACGCTGTTCCTATGCGTACGCAAAATTATTTGGCTTCAGCTAGGAATTCACTCTCAAAGGCGCAATACGTGTAATGTCTCTATTGCGGGGATACCACGTAACATCAAAGGAGTCGTGAGCAAGTGCACTGTCACGGTTGTTGAGTCCCGTGGGAAATGTCTATTATTTTTCGCTAGTGCTTTGCGGTGGAAACAAAAAGTAAGCTACATTCTGAACGCTAAAACGTCTCGTGAACTATGTCCTCTGTCTGATCCGTGGTAGCACGTAAGTTAGGCAAACATGCAAATTTTTGCTCATAAGAGCACAGTTTCAAATTGAAGAACAATGCCTCTGAAAAGAAGGGTTTATGAGGGGTTGACCTAGCAGTACACTGCTACCGACAAGGTTTCATCCCCAAACTTATAGCAAACACGAAAATAATAGATATTACTGGTTGGTTAATACTCAAGCCTCTGCCTCGAGCGCTGTACATATATTTGTCATAAAAATACGACTTTTTGAGTTTTCTAAGGGCGTTCTTCAAATCATTATCAGGTACTTCAAACCGAATATAAATAGAAGCAGCTGCTTCCTCGTTTTTGAGATTTTGACTTTTTTTTTTTTTTACCTGCAGCGGCGATAGCCGCGCATGCTTGCTTCCCACATCCATTTCGGCAGTTTGAACTCCTTCCTCGCGATTGCACATTGCTCGTACGCTGAAAGAGTTCAAATATCTAAAAAATGTTAGCAGATGAAATGAGCTCGCTACATGTGTCTGCCATTGTTCGTCATGAATTCCAGCGTGATCAGCCATCGCCCAACTGTGAGGAAAGCTGAAGGGAAAGCTGTCACTAATGTATTAATACCCACATACGGTATAGGGAGTGTGGAGTTTAATGTCTTATAGCGACATGCACTGTGAAGTATAATGTAGGGGAGGCATCCACTAATGTGTATCACTAAGGTTATTTTTTTATGAACTGATACAGCGTAGTGCACAAGCGCCTTGATTTCCCCCTCTATCAACGAACCCGCGTCCTTAGGCTCAGCAATCAACGCCCCTGAGGCTGATCCCTGCTTCACTGTACCCTTGAGTGCACAAAGTTATCAGTGCTGCCAGTACTGCAATTACCAGCGTGCAAGGCTACCATCACCTTTCCTCGTGAGCAGCTGCTGTCTATAAAATTCGTGCGACCACGAAACAATGTTGCCGATACATTTCTCATTGAACCACCGAAGCTGCAGTTTTCACTTGGGTCATGCGGGGGCTTATCTGGAAGCGCTATAGTTTCGAATTAGCTGCGTTTTTTTTTTTTTTTTTTTTTTTTTTATAGCGTGAGCATAATAGGCGTCTGCAGAAAGGGCGTAGAGAAAGTGTTTATCCGCACTTCCATAACTGGCCTCCCTGGACCCCCCAAATTTCACCTCTTCCCAATTTGACCAAACGGCTGTCCAACCTATATAATTTAAGTATGCCAACTGAATTAAGTGTGCCTTCCCAGTTTAGGTAGGCCACCCCCGAACTTTGGCCCAACAGACCATGAAACTTTGACTTCGTCCGAATTTGGCCGAAATTGGAGTCTAATCTGCCAACTCAGTGGTAACTACTAAATTTAGGGGGTCCACCTCGAAAGTATGGTCTCTTGACCCTCAAATTTTGACTTCGTCCGAATTTGACCAAACCTGATACCCATTACAATTTGAGCAGGGCCAGCGCAGTGGTAGTTCCAAATTTAGGTAGGTCACACCGAGATTTGACAGGCTGACGCAAACTCCGCAAGAGGGAGCCTACGTGCACACTTTCTTTTTTTTTTTTTTTTTACGCCCGATACGAATAAAGTGGCCGTTTGCAAATATTACGAAACCACTCAGCATGACGGTGCATACCCGCTCTTTCACCGCCGTGAAGTCTCTTCGTGACTCTTATAACACTTATAACACTTATTATAACAGGAGCGCAAAATATGTCGGTACATGCTCTGTGGGTTGATGCCATGGATGTACTAAGAAAACGAGGGAGCGATGAATGAACGGGAAAGTGAAAAACGTGTAAGATTATGTTTGGGGACACATACTGTCGTGACGCTGGGGCTATGGCGACCCGGCTTTCACTTGGTAGCGTGCAGAGACTCCGGGTTGAAGAAGGACTGAATCTTCGAAGTTGGTAAAATATGTACAAGCAGGTTTAATGGCACTTTGAGAAAACTTATTTACAATATTTACACGAAAAAGAAGGGTACATCAGCAAAATGACAAGCGTTAAGAGTTCATAGCGAGAAGCGACTGGATGAGCCGTTTACCCAGGGCTCAGAGCGACATTTCGTGCTCTGCAGCGTCCTTAAAACCCCCCTATGTCCAGCCCCTCTCTGAAGATGTTGACCAACCAAATCCAGGGCACGCCCCTCAGGTATCGGCATCCAATCGAACACATCACTGCACTGATGGTCTGAAGCACTGACTGGTCCGGCATTCATTCGTTGGGCGTGATCACTTGTTGGCGGGAAAAACTTGGGAACGGCGAGGAGAGGAGGTACATTTCCATTCTTCAGCAAAGAAACCACAGGCTGGTTCTGACAAGGGGTTTTACTTCTCAGAAACCCGAGTGCACGTGGCGCCGCATAGGGCTCCCAACATTGTCCCTTTTCGACAATTGCAAATCTTTCCTGCATTCCCGGGAAATCACTTAATGGCCGTATGAGTCATGCTCCTTTCTTGTCCTGCACGTCAGCGAACATGTCACTCTGTCGTCTCCTTTGGATAGGAGGCATTCATCACTGGAGGATAGCACTTCTCGACTGGAAGGGTGAACAAAAGAAAGAAAGCACTTCCTGCTATTTCCCGCAGGGGGACGTTTCTTTGTGTTTTTCCAGACGTTCTCTTGACAGGGTCAATTTGGCATCTGCAGGTTGTCCACAAAGCAAAACATGCTTACAAAACAGGATTCCTGGAAACAGGCTCACTTAGAGCCATTGGACCATCACCACATATTCACAAAACTTATCCATGCCCACAGGCGAACAATAGAGCGCGCAAATGCGGATGCTTGGTCGTAACAGCCTCCTCCCCCGCCAGAAGAGACTCGGAGGGCAGCAGTCCCAGCTGCTGCATGAAGAGACGACTTAATGGCCTGCACGTGAACGCTTGAAGCTCGCTGTTGCTTGTCGCGTTGTCTTGATTGTTGTAGGCCAAATCGAGCTGTCTGAAACTCAATCACATGTCGAAGCAAGCACTCGGCTCCCGTCTGAAGAGACCAGGTTAAAAGAAAACTGCCATTGTTGTTCGAGAAAAGCCCACTCTCAAGACGTTCAGGACCCACGTATTCCTAGAAAACCAAACGTGCTGCTTTACATAGTCACACATATACAAGCGCACGAAAAAAAAAAAACCTGATTATCAATTTGGATACATGGTGAGGAACATCTCGGACCGCTTAGAAAGAGCGGCTAAGCGCGTCCGCATTCCCATTTAACTTCCCCTTTTGTATCTTATTTCAAAATTGTACTGCTGTAAAATCAAGCTCCACCTAAGAAGGCGACTGTTCTTCGATGTCGCAGTTTGCAGCCAAGCCAGGGGACAATGGTCCGTCTCTACGGTGAATTTGGCCCCTCCAAGATAGCACTGCAATTTTTTGAATGGCCCATACAATGCAAGCGCATTCTTTCTCTGACGCGCAATAAGCCCTCTCTCTAGAACTCAGTTTTCTGCTCAAGTAGAGCACGGGGTGCTCATTACCGTCGTCATCTCTCTGGCAGAGAACAGCACCTAACCCTCGATCACTGGCATCACACTGGACCGTGAATTCTCGGCCATAGTCTGGAGCTCGCAATACCGGACGGCTAATCAGCACAGCCTTCAGGTTTACGAAGGAGGCTTCCTTTTGTTCGTCCCAGACTACATTTGTCGGTTCTGTCTTGCGGAGAGCGTCGGTCAGAGGGCTAGCCAAAGCTGAATAGTTAGGGATGTAGTGATTGTAGTACCCAGTCAGACCTAGGAATGCTCGAATTTCCGTCTTCGTGCTCGGCCGCGGATAGTCTGCTACCGCAGAAATCTTAATCTCGCTGGGTTTCCTGAAACCTTGACCTACATTGTGACCCAAGTAGTCCACGGTCGCCCTTGCCAGGCAACATTTCTCGGCCTTTACGGTTAGTCCAGCTTGACGCAAAAGGCTCAGTACAGCTCTTAGATGTACCATATGGTCCGCCCATGAGTCGGAAAAAACCGCAATGTCGTCTAAATAAGGCACCGCGAATGTTTCACACCCCTTTAAAACCCTATCCATGAGTCGGGAAAAACAAAATGGAGCATTTTTGAGCCCGAAACTCATCATTGTTGGCTGGTAGCTGCCCGTCGGAGTGACGAAAGCCGCGTATCTGCTGGCGCGTTCAGTGAGCGGTACTTGCCAGTATCCTCGAGTAAGGTCCAGCGTAGTCACATATGCCGCTCTACTGACCTGTTCTACTCTCTCCTCAATATTCGGAATAGGATACACTTGATCCCTGGTGAGAGAATTTAGCTTTCGGTAGTCTACCACAGGCCTAGGGTCTTTACCTGGAGCTTCTACTAAGATCATAGGCGAAGCATAATCGCTTTCCGAGGGTTTTATTACTCCCAATTCCAGCATGCGAGTTACTTCCCTATCCAGAATTTCTCTTTGCCTTGGAGAAAATCGGTAGCACCTTGATCGCACTGGCACGTCTGAAGTCAGCTCAATATCGTGCTCAGTCAAATCAGTTCTGCCTGGCCTGTCCACGAAGCAGGCCTCAAACTCTGTTATTATCTCGCCCAGATCGGACAGCTGGGATTTCTTTAGTTCTCCTCTCTGCTCCGTCTTTTTGAGAAGCTCCTGAGCGTTGCTTCCTTTTCCGCTGAGGCAAATCAAGTTGTCCCCCATCTCCTCGGGAAGGTTTAACGTTAGATTTACCACGGCTTCCCTCTGCACATAAGGCTTCATAAGATTGCAATGATAAATGCGCACTTCTTTACGCCTACCGGGAATTTTCACTGCGTAGTTAGTGTTAGAAAGCTTTGCAACGACTTCAGCCGGTCCTTCCCACTGTACTTCGAGCTTATTCTGCCTTGAACTTCTCAGCAACATCACCTGGTCCCCGATACAAAACGTCCTTTGACGGGCTGTCTTATCATAGTACACCTTGGAACGAGCCTGGGCTGACTTCATGCTGGCCTCAACGAGTTCCTTAGTGTTATGTAAGCGATTCAAGAGGTTCAGAATGAATTCTACTACTGTTGGGTCTTCTCCGCGCCCCTCCCAGGCTTCGCGCACCATTCGCAAAGGTGAGCGCAGTGACCTTCCGTACACCAACTCGGCTGGGCTAAATCCAGTGGATTCGTGCGGCACTGACCGCAAAGCGAAAAGCGCTGCTGGCAGGCAGGTATCCCATTCGCGCTTGTTTTCATAGCACAGTCCCCTCAGGACTCGTTTGAGAACAGAGTGCCATCTTTCTACGCTGTTGCTCTGCGGATGATGGATCGAGCTATGCACTACCTTAATGCCGCATCGCTCGAGAAATGAGGTGGTGAGGACACTCGTGAAAACGCTACCCTGATCACTTTGGACCTCGGAAGGGAATCCAACTCGTGCAAACACTGACAGCAGCGAATCCACTACACTCTCGGACGTCACCTCGCGCAGCGGAACAGCCTCTGGAAACTTTGTGGCTGGGCATAACATAGTGAGGATATAACGGTACCCTGACTCTGTCACAGGAAGTGGCCCAACTACATCTATTACTAACCGGTGAAACGGCTCGGTAATGATTGGTACTAACACCATCGGCGCTTTCCACTTATCTTGCGCCTTTCCAACCCGCTGGCACGTGTCGCATGACCGTACAAAATTTTCCGTGTCCTTAAAACATCCAGGCCAATAGTATTCTTGCAACAGCCTCTGCTTTGTTTTCTTTATTCCAAGGTGACATGACCACGAGCTGCCATGGGAAAGTCGCAGTAAGTCTCCGCGGTACTTTTGGGGAACAACTAATTGGTCCCGCTCTACTCCGCGCTTATCCTTGAATAAGCGATACAGCACTCCCTTTCTCATCTCGAAAGAAATATTGTTTGCTGTCTTAGTGGCGCGGTGGCGCTCCCTTATCTCCTGTATCTTGGGATCATTGGCTTGCTCTATAGCTAAGTCCTCTCGGGTTCCACTTAAAAGTCTCGTGAGATTACTAGACACTGGCGGCAAGAGGTTACTCTCAAGAACGTCCTCATTCCGCGTCTCATCAAGCTCACTTTCAAGTTGACATATCTGAGATGCCTCGCTCTCAAAGTTTTCTGACCTGCTATCTTCCACATCGACCACTGTTTTAACTGCCGTTTCTTCCGCTGTGGAATTTTCTGGTATGAGCAGTGTAGCTAGTTCTCGCGCCCTTGAACGTGTTAAGGCTTGCACAACTCTGTCTCCGAACAGGATGCCCCTCTTTCGCAGTAGCATGTCCGATTTGTTGGAGAACAAATACGGATAGCACTTAGGAAGCTTTCCTGAAACGGCAGCCTCGGTTGTTAATTCGCCGAAAGGGCCCTCGATGACCACGTTCGCGATCGGCAAGCACACACTCTGTTCCTCAACTACCTGTCGGATCCATGCACACTGTCCTGTATAGTCGGAAGGCGATACATACGCCGGATGGACAACATCCATCGTTGCGGCCGAATCGCGCAGTACCTTGCAAGGCTTCCCGTTGACTACTAGGTCATGCAGGTAGGGTTCTAAAAGCTGCATATTTTCATCGCAGTCCCTGACATACGAGAAAGCAATCTTTTCTTTCCGGCAGTTGACGGCAATGTGACCCTGCTCATTACACCTAAAGCATGTGAGCGGCTTCCTAGCCTCAAGCTTATTCTTTGTGTTCTGCACGTTGGTCACTTCCCCACTTTTCTCACTGCCGTCCTTTCTAGGGAATTTGCCTGAAGAAACCTTCATTTCTTCGTTTCCAACTCTAGCAAAGTGCCTTTCCTGACGGTTTTTCACACTGAACTTGGGATTGCGGGGCCTATCCACTGCTGGGTTGCTGAATTGTCGGCGCGAAGCATACTCCTCAATAAGTTCGGCAGCTTCAGTTGCCGACTTAATTTCGCCTCTGTCCTGTAACCAATTTCTTTCTTTTTCTGGGAGGCAGTTATAAAACTGCTCCAAAAGAATTCGCTCGACTACAGCGTCCCTATCACTGTAGGAATCTGTGCTCTTTAGCCACTCGCCCAAATTTACTCTTAAATTGTACAGGAATTCAGGGTAACTCTCGTCCCTGGACTTAGTAGCGTTCCGAAAACGTTGTCTGAACGCCTCGGCGCTAAGCCTATACTTTCTCAGAAGGCAAGCTTTGACCTTCTCGTAGTTGTCCGCGTCCTCCTTGCTTAGCCGCGCGACAACCTCCGCTGCCTCGCTGGGCAGAACCGTCAATAATCTCTGAGACCAAGTGTCTCGCTGGAAGGACAGTTTTTCGCAGGTTCGCTCAAAGTTAGCCAGATACAGACCGATATCCCCTGATATCACATATGGCTGCATGTACTTTGACATCTTGAAATCTGCCTCCTTGTTGAGACGAGGTACCGCTAGCTGGGGACAATCGCCCGACCTCTTGCTCAACTCTAGTTCTAATTTCCGGAGCTCAATTTCTTGGTCCAGCTTTTTTGCTTCTCTTTCAAGCTTCTCACGTTCGTGCTCCCTTTCCTCTTTTTCCCTCTCAAGTTCACGCTCTCTTTCCTCTTTTTCCCTCTGACGTTCGCGCTCCCTTTCCTCTTTTTCCCTCTGACGTTCGCGCTCCCTTTCCTCTTTTTCCCTCTGACGTTCGCGCTCCCTTTCCTCTTTTTCCCTCTCAAGTTCACGCTCACGCCTCTTTTCCTCTTTTTCCCGCTCTTTCTGCTGTCTGAGCTGTTCCTCCTTTTTTTGGGCGATGAGGTTCCATGCTTCACTGAGCTCCTCATCATCGGCTCCCAAATCTGTGATTGCCTTTATAATCAAAGGTTTTCGTGCCAAACCACTTGTATCAATTCCCAATTCCTCACACAATAGCAACAGGTCCGGTTTCTGCAGCTTTTGTAGGTCCATGATCGCTCCGAGTGTCGGCTACTTCCAAAACAACTGTGCAAACTACCAACCTAAAGGCGTTTCCACACTCTCTTTACCAGTTCTAAAATCTAACCCTGTTCTAGAACCTGGTCCACATCAGAAGAAAAGCCAAGCACTCACCCACACATGCGATCGATGTTCCGAGCTGCCCTCTTGGCCGATTGTTGCTCCTGCTTGTTGCTTGAGATGCCACCTCCGATCACAAGGTGTTGTGGCTTGTAGCTTCAGATCCACCTCCAATCACCAGATGTTGTGGCTTGTAGATTCAGATCCCAACGCTGGGCACCAGTCGTTGTGCTTGTAGATTCAGATCCCACCGCTGATCACCAGTTGTCGTGACGCTGGGGCTATGGCGACCCGGCTTTCACTTGGTAGCGTGCAGAGACTCCGGGTTGAAGAAGGACTGAATCTTCGAAGTTGGTAAAATATGTACAAGCAGGTTTAATGGCACTTTGAGAAAACTTATTTACAATATTTACACGAAAAAGAAGGGTACATCAGCAAAATGACAAGCGTTAAGAGTTCATAGCGAGAAGCGACTGGATGAGCCGTTTACCCAGGGCTCAGAGCGACATTTCGTGCTCTGCAGCGTCCTTAAAACCCCCCTATGTCCAGCCCCTCTCTGAAGATGTTGACCAACCAAATCCAGGGCACGCCCCTCAGGTATCGGCATCCAATCGAACACATCACTGCACTGATGGTCTGAAGCACTGACTGGTCCGGCATTCATTCGTTGGGCGTGATCACTTGTTGGCGGGAAAAACTTGGGAACGGCGAGGAGAGGAGGTACATTTCCATTCTTCAGCAAAGAAACCACAGGCTGGTTCTGACAAGGGGTTTTACTTCTCAGAAACCCGAGTGCACGTGGCGCCGCATAGGGCTCCCAACATTGTCCCTTTTCGACAATTGCAAATCTTTCCTGCATTCCCGGGAAATCACTTAATGGCCGTATGAGTCATGCTCCTTTCTTGTCCTGCACGTCAGCGAACATGTCACTCTGTCGTCTCCTTTGGATAGGAGGCATTCATCACTGGAGGATAGCACTTCTCGACTGGAAGGGTGAACAAAAGAAAGAAAGCACTTCCTGCTATTTCCCGCAGGGGGACGTTTCTTTGTGTTTTTCCAGACGTTCTCTTGACAGGGTCAATTTGGCATCTGCAGGTTGTCCACAAAGCAAAACATGCTTACAAAACAGGATTCCTGGAAACAGGCTCACTTAGAGCCATTGGACCATCACCACATATTCACAAAACTTATCCATGCCCACAGGCGAACAATAGAGCGCGCAAATGCGGATGCTTGGTCGTAACAATACTCACTAAGTCTAGTTCCCAGAGTGAGGAAGCTTTGCTGTAATATTACGCCCGGTCATTTGATCCTTACTAATCTTGGGTATCCATTTATTTTACCCAAACGCTAATCATGGCTTGCTTGTAATACTCAGAGCATATCTCCCCGAGAGCGCGCCAGTTACTGCATTAATTCTTGCATTTTCGATCTACATTTAACCCAGCATTAGAATAATAGGTGCCTTACTTTGTGTACCGTCTTCGTAGAAGCTGCGTACAGAACACTGCTCCAGTATTAACCGGACTTTGGTGGCCAGCCTTTCGGGCTTGTCAGCTGTTTCTTCACGCAAGGCTCCCGATCGGGGCACGCAGTTTTATTTAATTTCTTAGAAGCGTTGCGAACCCTTCGGTCGGGCACTTTCTGACTACACAGATGCTCACATCCACCTTGTTCAAACTCTCCGTCTAGAACCATAACCGTCCCACAATTTTAGCGTGCCTACGCACATGCGCTGTCGCGAAAAGAGATAAGGATTTCGTTTTCGTATCACCGCACCCACACATCTGCTTCTTTCCGGCCTCCCTTTTTATATTTGTTGCGAGTCATCGACCATTTCCCCCTTTCCTCGATACGAAAATCAATAAACAAAGAATATCTAAAGTAAATTTGGCTGAGTGCAATGCTATGCGCTATACTTTTCCGAGGCGCGAGCGAGCCTTCCCTTTTTTTGCTTCCTCTTTTCCCGTAGAAACAGGATATGGTGAGCTACCGCCTCTCCCTTTCTTCGCATGACGAACTGGCGTCGAAGCAGAGCCGCCTGGGACGGGTTGCGCAACTGGGATAGAAATGAGTTCTGGGAAGTTTGCTCTCGCTAGAAGCCGACTTCTGCGCACGCCATCGGTCGGGCCAACGGCGTGGGAAGTCATTTCCACGCGCAGCGCAGCCGGTGCAAACGAATTTCAATCCTGAGTCGACTTATGATATGGTCAAGCTTTTCTCGGGCTTTGATCGTCAAACTCAGTGTCGTAGCACTTTCCGAGAAATCTTGGTTGACTCGAAAGTTCGCCTCGTTTGGTTTCACAAATGTCCAGCGAGTTTAAAGATACACCTCCTAGGTTGCGCGTAATTTGTACAAATTCGCTGTCTCAAACTAGTTCGAAGCGTTCAAAGTCATCGTTTATGAGATTGAAGAAATAAATGTTTTAGGAGCAGCATTTTTTTTTCTTTTTTTTTTTAGAAAAGGTCATGTGGTTTGTCGAAGGAATAAACAGATAGTCCGAAGCCGTTGCTTACTATGACCTTCTTTGGTTGTGTCACGAAGACAGGGATTTATGGGTATCGGCAACAGAGGAAGATACACACAGTCAAGACAGAGGTTCCCGGGAAACGGTAACACGAAGACACAAGCTCAAGAGTTCATAGTCCTAGCTAGCCGAAGCGAGCGGAGTCCCCAACTTCTTCGTCGTTCAAGAGCTACCTCGAACCGTCAGGTGGCATTATTCCCCCCCCCCCCTCCCCCCCCCCCCCCCTCGAAAAAAAACCGCAAGCTCACAGAAAAAAAGACTGATCCGGATGGCAAATACGACTTTCAGCGGGTAAAATACGGCTTCATGCGAAGCACATGCACCAGGTCAGACGAGCACTGACGACTAGAACTCGGTACAGTTCCGTCTGGAATAACCTCGTACATAACTTCTGAGAGGCGACGCAACACTCTGTAGAGTCCGAAGTAACAATTGAGAAGTTTTTCTGACAGGCCTGGGCGCCGGACAGGTGTCCACACCCAGACTTTGTCACCAGGCTGGAACACGACATAGCGATGCCGATCGTTATATTGGCGTGCATCTGTTGCTTGCTGTTTTGTAATGTGATTACGGGCGAGTTGGCGAGCTTCCTCAGCGTAGTTGGTGAATTCTTCTGCGTCAGCGGTAAGCAGCTGGTCGTCAGCCGCACATGGAAGCATAGCGTCGAGCATGGTCTGTACATCGCGTCCGTATACTAGTCGAAACGGAGTGAATCTAGTTGCTTCCTGGACGGCCGTGTTATATGCAAATGTGACATACGGCAATATCTCGTCCCATGTTTTATGCCGGACATCCACATACATGGCGAGCATGTCCGCTATTGTCTTGTTTAGTCGCTCAGTAAGGCTATTAGACTGAAGATGGTAAGCAGTAGTCTTTCGGTGATGTGTCTGGTTTAGTTGGAAAACTTCTTCAAGAAGACGCGCTGTAAATGCCTTGCCACGATCAGTGATGACGTATGAAGGGGCGCCATGGCGGAGGACAATCTGCGTCATGAAAACTTGTGCCACTTCGGAGGATGTTGCACGTGGCACCGCCATAGTTTCCGCGTACCGCGTCAGATAATCTGTAGCCACGATAATCCACTTATTGCCAGCTGACGATAGCGGAAAAGGGCCAAGAAAATCCATACCAATTTGGTCGAATGGTACTAGCGGTGGGGGAATAGGCTGCAGAAAACCCGCTGGCTTCAGTGGTGGTGTCTTGCGTCGCTGGCACTCGCGGCAACCTCTAACATATCGATGAACGGTGGCGGTAAGTTTGGGCCAGTAGTAGGCCTGGCGCACTCTGGTAAGAGTGCGTGCAAAGCCCAAGTGTCCAGCGGTGGGTTCATCATGGCAAGCATGAAGGATTTCATCACGGAGATCTGCAGGGATGACTAGAAGATAGGCTCGGTCACAGTTGCCGGCGCTTTTCATGTAGAGGATTCCGTCGCGCGTGCAGAAGGATGACAAGTTCTTAGCAAACAGTCGAGATACTGTAGAATCGAAACCCTCCAGATGATCGATCACAGTTTTGAGGTCTGGATCAGCCCGTTGCCTGGCCTTTAAATCAGAGGAACCGATAATGCCAAGAAAATGGGCGTCTTCATCCGTACTGTCATGGGCCAACTCCACGGGTGATCGAGACAGTGTGTCAGCATCTTCATGTTTACGTCCGGATTTATAAACGATAGAGTAATTAAACTCCTGCATACGAAGGCTCCACCGTGCAAGACGTCCTGATGGATCTCGAAGACTAGCTAGCCAACACAAAGCATGATGGTCTGTCACAACTTTAAATTTACGGCCGTAGAGGTAAGGTCGGAATTTCATTGTGGCCCAAACGACGGCGAGAGACTCCTTTTCAGAAGTTGAATAGTTTGATTCTGCCCGAGAAAGGGTGCGACTGGCATAAGCGATCACTTTTTCCTCGCCTTGCTGGTGCTGGACCAGAACAGCATCCAGACCGAAGTTGCTGGCGTCGGTGTGAATTTCGGTGGCAGCGTCCTCATCGAAGTGTGCAAGAACGGGAGGGTTGTGCAGCCGTTGGCGCAGCTCAGTGAATGCCTCCTGCTGCTCGGAAGACCAGACATACGGGACGTCATCACGTGTCAGGCGCGTCAAAGGTTCTGCAATCTTGGCAAAATCGGCAATGAAACGGCGATAGTACGCGCACAGGCCCAAGAAACGACGGACTGCTTTCTTCGTGGTAGGGATGGGAAAATTGGCTACAGCGGCTGTTTTATCAGGATCAGGACGGACACCGTCAGCGCTAACCACATGACCGAGAAATTTTAGCTGCTGATATCCAAAGTGACATTTTTCCGGTTTGAGTGTCAAATCGGCAGAGCGAAGAGCGTCCAATACCGTTCGCAGCCGCTTAAGATATTGGTCAAACGTTTATGAAAACACGATGACGTCGTCCAAATAAACCAAACAGGTTTGCCATTTAAGACCAGCAGGTACGGTGTCCATCATTCTCTGGAACATCGCTGGCGCTGAACACAGACCGAAAGGCAATACTTTAAATTCATATAAGCCATCGGGTGTCACAAAGGCAGTCTTTTCCCGATCGCGCTCATCCACTTCTATCTGCCAATAACCACTTTTTAAATCAATGGAGGAAAAGAACTTGGCGACGACCACGGACTTTTAGACGGCTGAATAACATCATCATTAAGCCTTTCCTGGACCTGTGTCCGAATTGCCTCACGTTCTTTGGCCGAAATACGGTACGGCTGCTGTCGAATAGGTCGGGCATCGTCAGACGTTAAGATGCGATGCTTGGTGATAGAAGTTTGCCGGACTTTCGATGATGAGGCAAAGCACGGGGCGTACTCCAGCAGTTAGGCACGCAGGTCGCGTTGTTGACAGAGAGAAAGGTCACTGCTAACATCGATGTGGTCTAGAACACTGGGAGTATCAATAATGTCAGGCGCAAAACATTCAGAAGCTTCCTTTAACAGTTCGCCGAAAGCGATGGCAGTAGAGCGATAGAGGTGGCGAGATTCATTCGTGAAGTTCGTGACGAGAAGCTCAGAGTGACAATTGCTGAGAATAATTAAGCTTCGAGCTGCACAGATGCCATTAGAAAATAAAAGCGAACGGTTGCCTTCAGCTATTATCGGCCCGTCACGAAGCCCGTCGCACACAACACTCACAAACACGCTGGAGCGGGGAGGCACTGAAACACACTCGGCTGAAACCCGTAGGGCGCACGTACGTTGGCCATCGGTTGGAAAGCGTTGGAAAGCGGCTGCCAGCCCGGCAGCCGCTTTCTCCGTTGAGAACGAGACCGTTCGCTGTCGGAGATCAATGATGGCGCCATATTCCCGCAGGAAATCCACACCGAGAATCAAATCACGAGAACATTCCCGGAGAACGACGCAGCTGACAACGAACGTTGACGTACGAATCTGGATTCTAGCCGTGCACTGTCCAATAGGAGTAATTACATGCCCCCCAGCCGTGCGTATTTGCGTGCTACACCATGGTGTCATAACCTTCCTAAGGTTCGCTGCCAGTTTCCCACTCAAAATCGAAAAGTCTGCTCCGGTATCCACTAAAGCGCTGACATTATGACCATCGATGCACACAGGAATGTCCAGCGATAGCCGGTCTCGTGAACCAAATGCTGTCGTTTCTGCTCCAAAATCCATATCTGTTCTCATTGGGGGGACTTCTTTGTGATGACATTTAGCGGCCCCGCCCCCGGAGGTCGCTCTACTCAGTTTTCCCGGTGGGGGCTTGGCGAGCGACCAGGTGGTGCTCGCGGGAAGTCACCAGTTGTTGAAGGGGATTGCCGACGTGGGTATGGAGACCTGGATTGTCGGCGCGCCATCCGGAGGCTCTCTTGTGCGAGGTTGTCTCCAATGTCACAAGGTAATTGTCCGAACGTGCGTCTAGGTGCGTTGGTGTAAAAACCCTCCGGTCCGAGTTCCCCGTAAGGGCACCACCGGAAAATGTGACCAGGTTCCCCGCAGTGGTAGCAAAGGCGGTGGCTCCGAGGGGCCCGCCAGACGTCCGTTCGTCGAATGTTTGACCGCGGTGGCCGCACGTACCGCGTTGGCTGCTGTACAGGAATGTATTGCGTTGGCTGCTGGACGGGCATGTACTGGGTTGGTGGTAACGTAGACAACGGAGCTTGGACGGGAACTGGGCGTCGGAGAATGTCATCGTAAGTCGGACGAGAATAATCAGGAACAGGGGTACTTTGAGCTTCAGCAACATGCAGAGATGGCTGCGTGACTTGCTGAATCTCTTCGCGGATCATATGTGCGAGAGAATCACCCCTGGGTTGGAACGTGCCACAAACCTTCTGCAGTTCCTCGCGTACAATTGCACGAATAAGATCTCGGAGGTGTTGAGTGTTGCTTACAGCAGCTGTAAGAGGCTCGGTAGCAGTCGTAGCGAGGATTGGGCTGTCGTAGACCGCCGAGCGGCGCTGGTGTAGGATCTTTTCCATGGTGACCGCCTCTGTTAAAAATGAGGTAACTGTAGTTGGTGGGCTACGTACAAGACCAGCAAAAAGCTGTTCTTTAACCCCATACATCAGGTGGCGCAGCTTTCTGTCTTCAGACATGTTGGGATTCGCACGTCGAAATAGTTTCGTCATGTCCTCAACATACATCATGACGGATTCGTTTGGCATCTGTTTCCGAGATTGTAGAGCACGTTCTGCTCGTTCGCGCCTATCCAGGCTGACATACGCCTCTATGATAAGACGGCGGAACTGAGGCCATGATGTTATTGTGCCTTCTCGGTTCTCATGCCATGTCAAAGCATGGTCTTCCAAGCAGAAAATGGCGTTCCGTAGCTTTAAGTTGTCGTCCCACTGATGAAAGGATGCGACTCGTTCGAACTGAGTTAGCCAATCCTCAACGTCTTCATGCGCAGTGCCATGGAACGATTTCGGCACTCGGGGGTTTGGAAAGTAAACAGGAGTACCTTGCATGACCGACGTAGTGCTTTGCGTGGCTGGCCGGAGGCTCGTTGTTGAAGTGGACTCCAAGGGCCCGTGCTCGGGAGGAAGGCCCAGGTTCCTCCAGCTGAAGCGATGAACTGGCGTGTCCACAGGCAAAAGCTCGGTGTCGTTGATTCGCGGAGAAGTGTGCGACATTGAGAGGACAATTACCCAGCGGCTCCACCAAAACTGTCACGAAGACAGGGATTTATGGGTATCGGCAACAGGGGCAGATACACACAGTCAAGACCGAGGTTCCTGGGAAACGGTAACACGAAGACACAAGCTCAAGAGTCCACAGTCCTAGCTAGCCGAAGCGCGCGAGAGTGTCCAACTTCGTCGTTCAAGCGCTACCTACAACCGTCAGGTGGCAGTTGGGTTCGTTATAACTTTTTTTTGCTTTTTCGTACGTCAGTCTGTGTGCCATAGTTAGCTAAAACCAAGTGAAACCATCTGAGGCGAATTTGAAACTGCAGGGCATGCCGGTCCTTAGGCAGCACTGCTTGCTCAGGGAAAGCTCGTGGGCTTCATCTTGCACAGGCTCATTAGCGACAGCTAAAGTTTCCCAAGTGCTTTCAAGACAATTGCTCGCGGCGCGTTGCTACGAACTGCACCTCTGGCGAGGATGACAAGCAAAAGATAAGGCTCACTACTTGCTAGCCCACCTCTTTCTGGCTCACATTTACGTGTTAACACCGATCAACGCTGGTTGCAACACCGGTGTCAGCAACCTTACGAATAATCTCACTGTGGCTATGCTGTTATTTTGAGCGGAAGATATCAGAACATGATGTTACAGAACATTTATTGAAAAGATCTAGAACTTATGCACGATGTCTACGACAGTATAAGATAATTGTTTTAAACACTTCATTGATGACAAAGCTGAAATTCGCAGTAAAGATACTTGGCACTAATATTACCTTAAACAGTCGCGTGTTCAGAATTCTATATGATGTCAGCTGCCTTTCTGCGAGTCACTGCTGTAGCTTCCAGAGAAGGAAGCACCACACATGTTATACTCGCTATCTTTGCATATGCCAATAACGTCACGGGCATTGTGCTCATCGCCATCAACAACAAAATCAACAACGAAAGTGTTTTAAACAAGCTCTCAGGGGAATGTCCCCCTTATAGAAATTTCGAACTGAATTTTGTTTTTACCTGCACCAGCCGAGGCCTAACTATTCCTTATAATTTCGGGTAACGACATCACTCTACCTGATTCCCTACAGTTAGTCGAAGAGACTGCAGCTATTCGGGAGGCGCGTATCAGGCATTGCCCAGGTTCATTTTCTACCGAGGCTTGCACGTGCATCGCTTTTCAAAAGCGGCCGAAAAGCGTTTTTTTTTTTTCGATAGGAAATACGGCTCCGCTCTTTTACGTCTAGTACGCGTCAAAAGCGGGGCACAGCCGCGCGAGCGCTTGCGAAGTATACTTCGAAGCTCATCCCTAGACACGCGTGCGTCTATCTATAATTCGGATGTTTCGAAAAGCCGAAATAAGCCACTGATCTGGAACAGTGAGTTTTTTTATCGTTATTGGCGGCATCTGTGAAGGCCAAGCCATAAATCGCAACGACTCGACGGCCACGTGACGAATTCGGCGTCGCTCACGACACAAAACCATTCACTCTCCCACTCCTCTTTTTCTCTCTCCCATTTTATTGACCGACACGAGACGTTCCTGAATAGGCCGATCAATGTCCGTATTATGGTGGCATATCCGTATGTCTGCCGAGCGTGCGTGACGGAAAGTAATAAAACTATCCGCGAACGCACCCCGAGCGTTCCATTGCGTGGGTGACATGTGCGGGCGTATTATACGGTATACGCCTCGATGTTCCCCTATTTAGACCCTCTCCAGAGAGCATGAAGACACCCTTTCCGTGTAGTACGTACGTTATCCTCTAAGCGTGACATCGGTGAAAGCATTGCTACTTGTGCAAGATTGGCGAGTCTGTTTTAGGTCAGGCTATGCATACAGTGCGTCTTTAATTAGGTTTCCTGATGGTATGCTATTTTGTCCGAAAAAGGAGGGAGGAATAAGGGGGGGGGGGGGGGATAAATATTAGAGGAGAAATTTATTCGCAGATGTTGTACAAGAGCGTTACTCTGAAGCGCCTATATATTGCAAATAATAAGCGGATAAAATTATGCACCGCAATACAGGGCACAAATGGATGAATTCGTTGGTACACATAAAAGAGAGGGATTAAGCAGGGATGGTAAATATTGAAAATAAAGATGAGTGCATAATTTCTCGTTTCTTAGGCGCTTTTATAACGTGGGATATCTTGCTGAGAAGAGTAGTAGTACGACAGTCGCCTTGCGCAACACGCCATCTACGAGGACGAAGTTTGCGGGTCATTAACGATGTCATTGGAGTGCTAACAAGTACAGGCTTACATTCATGTTTTAGAGGCGTCGCCCAGTGTGCCATGATTCATTTCTCAGTACCTCGTCTGCGTGTTTTTACAGCTTCACCCTGCCGTCAGTCCTTGCGGACGCTACATTCACGTGCGTCTAGTTTTCTACCTAAAGCAGGATGTCAGGCATCAATCACTATAGACCCGCTAAGTTCACAAAACGATGTCCTAAACACGAAGCCAATATTAATGTTTTATGATACGTTCAGGTGCATGGTTTGATAGTTGTGTTGAAATGGTGGCCGGTGCCATTGCCGTCTGGGTTTATGTCAAGAGTGTTTGGTTTGGTTGTGGGGCTTAACATCCCAAAGCGACTATAGCGCTATGAGAGACGCCGCAGTGGAGGACTCCGGCAATTTTTACCACCTGGGGTTCTTTAACGTGCACTGACATCGCACAGCACACGGGCACCTTGTTTTTCGCCTCCATCGAAAAGCGGCCGCCGAAGCCGGGATTCGATCCCGCGTCCTTGGGAAGAGTAGTCGAGTGCCGTAACCACTGCGCCACCCCGGCGGGGTATGTTAACGGTGTGGTGAATGATGTTAAGGGTTTGGTGAATGGGTTATGAAAAAAGTCACTGATCTTAATTACTTATAACTGCCGTAAATAAAATGTCATCTCACTTTTTTCAAAATAGTGCTGCAAAAGTAATGTAAATAAAACATTGAACGTCCCTCCGAGTACGCCATTTTTTCTGGCTGTAGGGAAACTACAGCAGACTTTTACTATACTTTCCGCCGGTAATACAATTATTGCGCTTCTCCCACAACACAACCTCCAAAGCCGAACCGTCCAATATCTTATGCGGGAATATGCAACTGAATGAATAATTCGGCACGTGGGAAAAAACAGGTTACATGGTCCAGCTATCATTTCCAAACAATATTGTTGAATAATTCTGTTTAGAAAATGTCCTTACGTTGCTTCAACAAAAAGGTCGCTGCCTTTTTGTTGAAAAGGTTGCCTGCGGAATACATTGGCTAAGCTCCCAATAGAATTTACTGTCTTCAATAAGTTAAGTCTCTTTCTTTCCTGAAGATAGTCGTCGCAGTGGTTCTTCATCTGTTGCCTGCACTCTGCTTTACATCCTCCACCAGGGTGGATGCGACGTTGCTGTTACGCATCGAACCGTCAGCGTTATACCTGTCGATTAACTCGAGTGATCGATGCCATGCCGGAAAGCCCACTCTTCCCATCCAAACTTTTCTATTCTTCTCAAGAGCTTACTACACGTCTCGAGTGGAGAGTTTGCAGGCCTTCTTCGTGTTGTCCCCACGGGCGCTTCATAACGCCACGCTCGACAACGTAGAGGTACGCCATAGCCCTGACGTTTACGCAGAGGGCCATCCACAATTGGAGGAAACTGCTGGTGGCGTTGCTAAGGAAGACCGGGAGCAAGAGCAACGTGTCGCAACGTTCTCTTCGCTCTCATCGTGTCCCACTCGGAAATTGTATTTTTATGTCCAAGAACCGCAGCACTTTCGGCGCTCGGCTTCGAGCAAGCATTGGCCCGACGTTCGCTGACCTAGGCGCCAAGCTTTCCAAAACGCAGTAACTTTTATGACCCAACACTGAGATGCTGTCGCAATAGCGTCCCTGTTCTTAGTGATATTTAATGGTTTTCTCTGGGGCGAGAGTCGCGCGAAGGGGCATTGTGCGATCTAGACGAGGAACCAGGGTCAGTGGCCACCACAGTTCGCAACGACACAGGCGAGTGTTGCAAACAGACCCGAGAAAACGCTTAGAGGTGCTTGAACACTGCGTTCCAGAGCGCTGAAGCCAGGCAGAGCGTTTATGCCTGGGGTACATGTATGTCTGGGGTACATGTAGAACGCGAATTCCTCACAGGAGGCAAGATGCTCAGATAATGACACCTTCAAGGATTGTCATTTACACTGATTTGAGGCAGATGCCTTTCACTTTGACTGAACTCACGTATTTAACAAGTCTCTTGTCCATCGGCTGGTGGACGGCATTCAGTGGTAGTCCCGATGTTCCCGACAGTTACGAGTGACCCTTTCGGCGTCAGAGCATGAAAAACTTGCCACCGGGCGCGGCTTCCCTCCGGTAATGGCTGTCAAGGGTCGTTCATTGCCGGCGCTCTCTGTTTTGATCAGTCGTTTCCCTTGTAGAGACGACGCAACTCAGCGATGTAGAAACGACAAGGGAGATGCACAGAATATCCCTTCAATATCGGAAAATGGGGCTCTTTGCACAACATCGATTCGCAGGTGAGCGTACCGGACAGCACATTCGCCTCGGGCTAATGTAACGGCCGTTTCCCGAACCGATCGCAAGTGTGTGATAAGAGACTTCAGCCTTGTTTGTTTGCTCTAATGTTGTACAAGAGAAAAGAAAGACTAAGTGAAATCTTCCTGTCACTCGCATTCTTATAACTGTAGTTCGGGGTCTGACGTTATCCAGCTGGAAGTCGGTCTATGATTTCATTTTGCATCAATGTGGTTCTTCTTGAATTATCTGAGGTGCACTGGATTCTTCGTCTTATTGAGGGGATTGTTACCACAGTCACTGTTCACGAATTATCGGAAAAATTATTGATTTGTTTTGACGCTGTGTTCTTTCTATTCGCATGAATTTACAAGTAATGGATTGTGTACCATCATATCTGATACCACTGGTGCCTAAAGTATTTGATACGAAACGATGATGTGTCCATATTGTTCAAGTGTGCGTGCATGCGTGCATGCGTGTGTGTGTATGTGTGTGTGTGTGTGTGCGCGCGCGCGCGCGCGCGCGCGTGTGTGTGTGTGTGTGTGTGTGTGTGTGTGTGTGTGTGTGTGTGTGTGTGTGTGTGTGTGTGTGTGTGTGTGTGTGTGTGTGTGTGTGTGTGTGTGTGTGTGTGTGTGTGTGTGTGTGTGTGTGTGTGTGTGTGTGTGTGTGAGAGAGAGAGAGAGAGAGAGAGAGAGAAATGAAATCGCCCTTTAAAGAAACCTATAATAAACGCCATTCTGTACGCCATTCTTTTATACGCTTGTAGTTTATGGAGGCTAACCTGGGAAGAGCAAACTAGTTACCTTTAACTGGCGTCCTATGCGGATTTTTAAGTTCCCTTAATGTCATTAAGCCGGGGTACAAAATATAGGGAACTAAGGCAATGCCCGATTCATTACCGCAGCTCTTTGGCAAGTTTGCCTTCGCTTGTGATAATAACGATTAATGAGCAGCCGTGTATTTACCCAGCTCCAGGGGGCATGCCCAAGGAGCAGCTATGAAGGGGAAAACGGAAGGGAAGCAGCGATCTACAAACCGTGCAATGCTAAAGCAGAGCGCGGACAAAAGAAAAAAAAAAAAGGCTTTCGATCGGCCCGCGTGCCCCGAGAGCGAGAGGCAATGGCGGCCTCGTCCTGTGCGGCCCTGAAAGGCATCCCAAAAGGTCTAGCTTCCCCGTATCGATCCGAAGGCGGGAAGCACGGCAGACGGTGGGTCTCACGCAAAAGTTGGGGAGTTTGGCCCACACAGCTCAAGCAACAGCGGCGCTACCGTCGGCGCCGCCGCTGACGCTGCTACCGTACGATGCGCCCGCCCTTGCCCAACACCACGGGATGACGCTAACGCTGACGTATGCACCACGTGTCCATGAACGTCATTCGCTCCCAGTCGAAGGCCGCGGCAAGTCTACGGGGAGACGAAGAGCGTGCCTACCTCTGTTACCTTTCTCTTCTCTCTTACTGTAAAAAAGTATAAATGAGAAAGGAGAAGTAATATGCGAGAAGAAACTGTGACAATGACAGAAATAACCAATAGAAGTAGTAGACAAGGAGGAGAAGCGGAAAGGAAAATGGAAGTGAGGAAACGGCCGAGCCCTTTCCCTCGAAAGCGGTGGATCTTGCAATGCGGCAACCCCTCCACTGGCTGAGTAGTGCGGAATCTTAAAGTGAACATCGCCACCGTGGATTCTGAATGGCTTGCAAGTTTACTGACCGCACAGTGCAGCGCAGATGCCTCTCGGCGTGCAATAGCTTGGTGTCCGCTGCAGCGCTGATGCAAGCCAGCGAGTCGCTCGTGTCGCAATGGAGCCTATAACATCATTCTATTTCGAGCGTGTCGGTTTGTAATCGCTGTCGGATGCGCTTACTCAGCCTAGATGAGGTTTGATCGCTGTTGTAAACGGACAACGCAAGCAAAGCGTTGTGTGTGAGGTTTTCTTTATTGGCAATATAATCATAACATATAAATTATTGATAGGCTGTCATGATAACCAAGACGAATTTTAGGTATACTTTTCAAAGATTTCTCAGGGTGTTTTATGAAGTGTTGTCGCAAGAACGTTCTTTATATGTGTGATTCATGCGTACTTGCCAGTGAAAGAAAAAAAAAAGTTTTTTGTTGGGAAGCCTCACTGACCGGCCAGGTATAGGCGACGTTATAGTCACCCCAATACCTCTGCATTTAGGAACGCCGAAAACAAATAGGAATAGGGGTGTTCGATTGAGAGTTGCTGATGAAATGCGATGCATATTATTTTCACAGTACAAAAGTTAAATTGGTTCACAGGGAGGGAAAGGCGCAGTAACTGTCACACTTGCTCTGTGGACACCCGAACCACGCCGTAAGGGAAGGGAGGGAGGTGGGAATGAAAGTGGAAAG